>NW_025831672.1:806437-825517 GCF_002878395.1 Capsicum annuum | reverse complement strand
GGTACAACACACTCATATCATAGTCCTTTAACAATTCTAACCATCATCTCTGCCTAAGATTCAATTCTCTCTGGGTAAACACATACTGCAGACTCTTATGATCAGTGATAACATCAACATGGACACTATACAAATAGTGTCTCTAGATTTTCAAAGCAAACAAAATAGTGAAAGGGGAAAGCATGAAACAATAGCAGAGAGAGAAACTTTAAGCACGATAGACTTCTGAAAGAAAGAATCATACTTTTTCCTAAAACGTCTTGTAGACTCTTGCTCATTGATGTTGCGCGCTATACACCGATGATCAAGACTCTACCTAACGCGGCTCGTCAGACTCCCTAGGACACCTTAAAACCTAAGGCTTTGATATCAAGTTTATAACGCCCTGGAAAACGGGTCCCGAAGAATCACACGGTGCTTAAGGCTACGAGTGGTCCCAAGCTAACCCTTTGAACCATTTTCATTCAGTTCAACATAAATCAATAGGGTTTCCATAAATAACCCTCAAATATCAACAGAGTAATCATCATCCAAGAATAAAAGAATTTCAGAAAGATAACAAAATACGACTTCTTAGTCAACTCCCAACATCTATACTAGTCTAACAAACCTCTAAGAAAATTAATAAAATCAGCGAGTCATTAAGACGTGCCCCAACTGACTTATACTCAGTTATCAAATGTAAATAATTCTGTGAAACCAACATCAGACATCACGTCCTCAGAATATGAGAAGTCACCACGACAGAGGATAAAGAACAGCCTGCCCAAAGAATCACTTTCAAACTTGGAACTGAGCACCTGAACCTACATTTCGAGAAAATGTAGCCCACATCCAAATATGTAGGTCAGTACCATGGAAAGGAACCGAGTATATGGGGTGTATGCAGTTTTATAAACATCATCATCATAAATATTTATAAAAATATGCAGGACGTATGAAAGACTCATATAGCTCAAAGAAAATCATCATAATCATGAGAGAATGAAATAAGTATAATAACACATGTGTGTCATCATATAATTTGTCAATCACTTTCAGTTTATAGAGAATATCAATTATCATAATGTAAATATAATTTAAATCTTTCGAAAGAGTAACTTTCACAATTCCACTTTCAAATCACTTCACTGTTTACCATAAACACGAGGAAACACATACACACTGGGAGATCCTATAATCGACATAAACCATGTGAGCCACATGGAGTCCAACGTCCAACCCACGTTGAGGAGAGCCATCCTATCCTTTCCATTGGAGTAGGACTATCGATATCAAATTCACACAAACTAGTGATCACTATATAAATCAGCCTCAGGCTCACTCCTACGGAGGCACGTAGTTCTAGGGAAGTAAGGTTGCTTTATACCTCCCACTCGGTGCTAAAGATTTCTCTTGGACTTAGCTCAGATCATTTCAAAGACAATCCACAACAAAATAATTTCAGTAATATATAAATATACATCGGGAGCCATCATGCTTTTCATCTATCAAAATCAACCACGTTGTGAATTTCTTCACACTCGAGTTCAAAATAACTCCATTAAGACCAAAAGGTTAAATCATTCAAAATATCTCAAATATTCAACATCAACGTGCTTATAACACATACTTTCTAAAAAACATAATTTCCAATGGGGATTCACGACCCAAATATCAAAATCATGATAAATATCGTTCAAGATTCTTGTTTTATATCTCCACACATTTAAATTCATCTTTCAAAATCATAAACATCAAGATTTCATAATAATCATCATAAGATATGGGTTCATGCTTAAAATTCATAAAAATCAAATAAAAATTATGCCTTTGTAAAGAAAATTACATTTGGGCACAAGAACGAAAGAGAATTCTTGTTGAAAAACCCCACATACCTTGAATGATGAACTTTAGATCGATACTCATTTTTGAGATGTTAATCGTGCCTTTGAATGATGGTTCTTGGAGTTCTTGAACTAGGAACTTGGAATCTTGAATAAATTTATAGAATTAATGGTGAACTTTGAAGGTTCTTGAAGTTCTTGAACTAGGAACTTGGAATCTTAAATAAATTTGCAGAATTAATGGTGAACTTTAGTGGTTCTTGAAGTTGGATGTAGGAGCTTAAGGTTATCTTTTTGAAGGAATTTGATGAAATATAACATATAATGCTTATAATAGGCTTTAATATAGGGTTTGGATGGATTTTGGATGAGGGAGAATGACCAAAACTCCCCTAAAAATCAAATAATTCTCAAATCTGTCCTGTGGTGGACTGTTTTGATAGTCTGAAGTAGATCAACCATAATGTTTTGCTCCGATATCCAAATTGGATGAAACTAATTTCATTAGAAAGAGAACTCTTATATGTTTCTGTTGATATATAGTATCTCACCCAGATCATTATGTATGAGGAGGTATGATCATTTGAAGTTGACCCAAAAATTTGCTTTTGATAGGCTGAAGTAGATCGACCATAATGTTTTTCTCCGATAGACAAATTGGATAAAACCAATTTCATTGGAAAGAGGACTCATAGAGCTTTCCGTTGATATATAGTAGATTACCCAGATCATTATGTACAAGGAGTTATGATTGTTTAAAGTTAGAGAAAAAAATACGCCAGGCCTCAGTACTTTCTCCTGCACGTTTTACTGTTCACTACTATTCACAGTTCGATTGGAATGTTCATAACTCGTCGTTCGGTTGTCCGTTTTGGATGATCCACATATAGTTGGAAAGATTATTCGATACTCTACAAAATGGTATGTCATAATCTAAGACATTCCGCACAAAAAATTTATAATTCATTCTAGAAGATAGAACCCAACACGTTTACGGACAAAATTTCAACAAAAAATTTTCTGGAGTATTACAGTTTTACTCGAATGTGTATTGAGTACTTCCAATTTAATAAGGTCCCCATGAAGAATAAGTACCCGCTTCAGAGTATTAATGATCTGTTCGATATGTTTCAAGATGCTAAGTTCTTTTCTAAGATTTATCTTCGGTCGGGTTACCATCAGTTGAAGATTAGAGTGGTGTATATCCCTATGACTACTTTTTAAAAATGATATGGTCCCTTTGAATTTTTGGTGATGTCCTTGTATTTGGCTAAGGCCCTGACAATATATATGGATCTTATGAATAAAGTTTTTCATCAATTCTTGGACTTGTTTGTCATTGTATTTATTGATGAAATTTTGTTGTATTCTAAGAGTTAGGCGGATCATGCCGATCACCTATGCCTTGGGTTACAGACCCTAAAGGATTAGTTTTTGTATGCAGTGTTCTCTAAGTATGAGTTTTGGTTGAATGTTGTGACTTACCTAGGTCATGTTATTTCTAGTAAAGGGATCATGGTGGATCCACAGAAGGTTGTGGTGGTTAAGAAGTGGCCTAGACCCATGAGTCTATTTGATATTATTGGGTTTAGCCAGTTATTATAGAAGTTTTGTGAAAAGTTTCTCTTCTATTACTGTCCTGTTGACTAAGTTGAGTTAGAATAAGGTAAAATTCATATGGTCTGATCCTTGCGAGGGTAGTTTTAAGAAGCTGAAGGATAATTTGACTTAGGCTCTGATCTTGACTCATCCTAAGAGCACTGATGGTTTTGTTGTCTATTATGATGCATCTCGGGTGGGACTGGGTTGTGTGTTGATACAGTATTGCAATGTGGTTGTTTATGCTTCTAGACTATTGAAAGTTCATAATAAGTATTATTCGACCCATGATTTGGAATTGTTAGCTATGGTTTTTGCATTAAGGATATGGCAGCATTATTTGTATGGGGTCCATGTTGATATTTATTTTGATCATAAGAGCCTACAATACAAGTTCACCCGAAAAGAATTGAATATTTGGAAAAAGAGATAGCTTGAGTTGCTCATGGACTATGGGATGAGTCTTCACTATCTTTTAGGTAAAGGTAACGTGGTTTCTGATTCTCTTAGAAGGTTGTCCACAGGAATATTATCTTAGATTAATGAGAAAAAGCAAGATTTGGTGTAAGATATTCACCATTTTGCTAATCTCAGAGTTTTTCTCCTGGATTCTGAGTATGGTGGGAGATTGTTCAAAAGGTGCCAAGGTCATCTCTTGGTGCTGAAGTAAAAAAAATAGATGTTAGATCCTATTCTGATGCAAATCAAGAGTGATATAGGTAGGTAGAAAGTGATGGTTTTCAAGATTGGTGGTGATTGTATCTTCAGGTACCAAGGTAGGTTATGTGTTCCTAATGTTGATAGGTTGCAAGGAAGAATTTTGTCTGAAGCTCATTAATCATATTATACTATTCATCCTGGTTTGACGAAAATGTATCATGATGTTAAGGAGATTTGTTAGTGGAATAATATTGTTACAACCCGCCTCGAGGTCCTGGCCGCGATGGGAATCCCGAACCACACAGGCCCAAAATACCCTTGCCACTCTCACCAACCCACTAGTGATATTGTCAGCTCTGGGTCCAGGCCTGCACGACTTTAAAATGTGTCACTAGGGAGTAAGGCTTTCTCACTTATATACCCAGCATCCCTCCTATGTTTTTGCCGATGTGGAACTCCTTCCAAAGTTGGGGTGTCACAAATATGAAGTAGGATGTGGCCAATTTTATGGCTAAGTGCATGGTGTGTCAAAAAGTGAAGGTAGAGCACTTGAGGCATGGTGGGTTGACTCAGGAGATTGAACTGCCTATATGGAAATAAAAGATAATTAATATGGATTTTTGCTATAGGTCTTCAAAGGCCTCGCCAGCAGTTTGATTCAATTTGGGTCATCTTGGATAGGATGACTAAGTCTGCTCACTTCTTGCCAGTAAGGACTGATTTCTCTTATGTGGATTATACTGAGTTGTTCATTAGGAAGATTGTGAAGTGGCATAGTACTCCAGTCTCCATCCTATCTGATCGGGGTACCCAGTTCTCATCTCACTTTGGGAGGTCATTTCAGTGAGGTTTGGGGGACAAAGGTGGCCCTTATTACTTCTTTCCACCAGCAGACGGATGGACAAGAAAAAAGGATAATTCAGGCCTTAGAAGATATGCTTCAGGATTATGTTTTTTTATTATAGTAGTAGTTAGGTGACCACTTGCCTCTCAAAAAGTTTTCCTACAACAACAGTTATCACTTTAGCATTGATATGGTTCCGTTAGAGGCTTTATATGGTACGAGGTGTAGATCTCCAATTGGGTGATTTGAGGTTCGTGAAAATAAGTTATTTGGTCTGAATTTGGATCACCAAGCCATGGAGATGGTAAAGGTGATTTGGGATATACTTAAGGCCTCCCAAAGTAGCCAAAAGTGCTATGCAAATGTAAGGCGAAGGGAGTTGGAGTTCAGTGTTGGTGATTGGATGCTCCTAAAGGTGTCTCCCATGAAGGAAGTGACGTGATTTGGTAAGAAGGGGAGCTCAGTCCCCATTATTTTAGTCCATACTTTGTTTTAAAGAAGGTTGGTAATGTCGTTTATGTATTGAAGTTGCCTTCTAGTTTGAGAAAGTTTTGGGGTGATCCTTCGATGGTTTTTCCCTTAGAAGAGGAGGGTATTTTGGATTCCTTGTCCTACAAGGAGGTCCCAATTGAGATTTTAGATTGGTAAGTTCGTCGATTGTAGACCAAGGAGGTGGCTTCGATAAAGGTTCTTTAGCAAATCAAAATGTTGAGGAAGCTACTTGGGAAGTGTAAGAGGACATGAATTCCAAGTATCCATTCTTGTTTCCCGTTCATAATAATCATGATTGAGTTATGTGTATTTCTTAAGATCTTTATTTTCTAACTTTATTGAATGAAATGGAGATTTACCTGGCATCTTTGTTTTCTATTTTTGTTAAAGGTTAAGAGTAGTAGTATGTAGAGTCAAATCATGCTAATAAATGCCTTGTCCTATCATTCAAGGATGAATGATCCTAATGGGGCAATATGTAATGCCCCGGTTTGTTGGTCCTTGAGAATTTCTAAAATTTTACTCTCACTGTCATGACTACAACTCCATTGTCGAGTCGTAGGGAGTCATGATAGGTCATAGGGCTTTGTTGTAACTTAATCAGAACAAGTGACTTAGTATTCTGCTCTAAGTATGAGTGGCAGTCAACTAGTCGTCAAGACTTCTTATTTGTCATAAGGACCAAGTTGTAAGGTGTCCAAAAAGTTTGGCCAAAGACACTTTCTTCATTACGACTTGAGGCCACGAGTCATAAAGACTCATGATGAGTCATTATGTCCCAATCATAGGGTGTTCAGTGTGTCATCCCAAATTATTGTTGTCTTGAGTATGAGAAGTGGTTATGAGTCATTAAATGTGGTTAAGAGTTGGTGGTATGAATCATAGCCAGATCAGTATAGGGTCTTGGTGGTTATATCTTGACCACGGCTCCTTGTAATGAGTCGTAATGTGACTATACGAATCGTATAGTGACCCATAATAATTTTCAGTCTTTTCATTAAGGGCACTTTTGACATTTCCTATCAATCCCAATTGTAACCCAGGACCTAAAACCCTATTGGGGACCTCATTATCATTGTTAACTCACTAAAACACTTTAAAAAAAACTCTCTTCAATTCTCTCAAGTAGCCATACTTAGGGTTTCCAAGAAGTATTTTATCAAAGGGCTTCAGGGTCAAATTTCTTCCACGAAACTTGTTATTTCAGGCATGTTACTCTTCCCTCATTATAAATTTGTTAAAAACATATGTTTTAAAGTATTGGTCATAAGATATTCATGTTGGTTTTGAAAAAAAGGTTGAGTGGTTTTGAATGCTTATTGATTGAACAATGTTTTCCCATGGTTTACATATGATTATTCATGATTTAATTGTTCTTTGAATATGTAGGTGCATGGGTATGGTGAATGAATGAGGGAATTTAACTTGTGACTCTTTAAGTGATTATGACCCCAACCCCATATTTTGAAATTATTTTTTAATTATGAGAAATGTGAGAATTTGGAAAAGAGATCTATTGCTTTAAATAAGAGAAATTTATGGAAAAGGAATCTACTTCTTTAAATAAGAGTAATTTATGGAAAAGAGATCTACTACTTTAAATACATGGGGTAATTATTCCTTATTTAACTGTCACGACCCAAGCCAGGCCTGGGCGTAACAGGTATCTCAAGTCCAACATGTATCGGAGATCACCCCGTGCACCTAACCAACAAAACACAACATCCCACAATGTCGAATGAATTCTGAATATAGAACAAGATAACATACAACAAGCTCAAAGAAAATAGAAACATAATTGTAACCGACAACCGATGACCGGCCAACCAACCGACCAACATCACCCAATACGCACAGTAATCCAAAAAAAAGCCTTCTAAACTGAGAACCAAAACCAGTCTTGGTCGGGACATATCCCCAACTCTAACAGATGACAATAAGAATCAAAATAATAATGCTAATGATAATGAAAGTATCTATCAACTCAACTCTTAGAATGAAAGCTGGTGAAATGCCTAAGCCTTCCAAGGGATGGAAGCTCACCATTTCACTACAACGCAATGAACCAAGACAACCGACCTAACTTTGTACAGGAAAAATAGAAGTAGCTCTAGTGCCTGCATCACATGGGGATACAGTGTCCTGAGATGGTTAGTGGGCTGAACACTAGAATGTAACTCAGGGATAAGAATAATATAATGACCTAATCAATAGTTCAAACTCATTTAAAACCAATACATATAATCAAATGCATTGACATATAGATATATCACATTTTGAGATAGGGAACAAGGCTTACCATGCGCTTTAAAATTTAGCTTGGGTTATCTAGTTCAACCTTCATAACAAGCACCCACGAGCCATTTGGGACCCAACTCTCACCCCCTAGTCGCGCCTCAGTGCGTGTAGCCATATGAATCGAAGAATAATCTCATATTTATGCACGGGGGTCTCGAACCTCTCAATCATATACTAAGGTAACTTAAGTACCTGATCATATAATGATGTGTGGGGGACTCAAACCACCCAATCATGTAATAATAGTGAGGGGGAATCGAACCTCCCTAGTAAATTAGACTCTCGAGTTGGCAAATGTGGTTTCCTGTATTGATCACTCAAACCTCCACCTTCACGACTCAGCTACACAACCCGCATTAAAACCCAATTAAAAAGATTTATCACAAAATCACATTCATTGAACCACAATAAACATTTAGAAATACATTTTTGGTATCGTTATACGAACTACTCTAGCAAGGTAACATTAATGTGCCAAAATAATTTTCAATACTTGAGGAAATTAACAACCCCCTTGGTTCAATTTTGTCCAAATCAAACTCAAGTCAACTGAAGACTATGATATTCATGATCTTCAAAATTTCAAAATAAAGCATCATTGCTTTTACATATATTGAATCATAAAATTAATTTTGTATATGAGTTCCAGAAATTAAGACAACTTAATCATGAAAATCATATTATTCGAAATGCCAAATCATGTGCGCGAAATTGTTTTTTTATTTATATATGATCATTTTTCAGCAAATCATTTTCATCTTAGATTATATTTTGAATATTTGATCAAACAACATTATTTGATTGAACTCAATGTTGATCAGATTGAGAGAATTATTCATTGATCAAACTCGATTTTTCTATGTAGTCAATGAACAATGTCAGTTTTATATTTTTCAGAATGTAATTATATAGGCGGTTAGTGTATTTGTATTTATGAAGAGTAAAATTGTATTTTTTTATATTTTTGTTTGTATATTTTGATTGTATTTGTATATTTAGAATTCTTTTTGTAGATGTAAATTATAATGTATATTATTAGCTTATTTGTATGTTATAAGTATATTTGTATATTTTATATGCAATTATGGTTTTGAGAGTGTAATTGTATATTATTATGTATTTGTATTCTTAGAGTTATGTTGTATATTTTGACTGCAATTTTGCCATTATGATTATATTTGTATGTTTTCAGTATAGTTGTATTATTTTACTAATTTAATATTTTTTCTTCGTTAATTTGTATTTTTTCATAATGTTTGTGATACGTTGGAGATTAGCAATGGGAAGCATTCCTGTTCTTGTGTATTACTCCGGGAGATGAACATATGAAAAAAATTATGAAGAACACATAATTTATTTTATATTGTTGAGCACAAATGCATCATACAATCAACTATACGTTTTTTTGGCATCTCATATTATTTGTATTAATATTACCTAATATGTATGTGCAACCGTGTTTTGAAAAATATATTATAATGTTAACTATAGTATATGCTGCTATGTCCAAAAATACATATACAACTCTCTATGTTTGAAAAATATATGAACATATAAGTTCTCTAAGTGAAAATACTTATACTGTTCTCGATGTTTGAAAAATACATATATAGTTCTCTAAGTGAAAATGCATATACATAGTTACAAGAAAATGTATTTGCAACTGTATTTGACATTTTTTCTAATTGCTCTTCTTAAAAATTTTGTAGGTTGTTCCAGCCACCGAGTATGTCTATACAATACATGTAAAAAGTAAATTTGTATTTATATATACAACTATATAAACATGTCCTCAATTATTAATACATATATAATTAAATTACATGTGCAAATACATGTATAGTTACCTAAATGTGTTTGCTATTGATTTTTTAAATACATATAAATACAAATATATAGTTGTTCAACTAAGTAATATATATGTAAGATATGAACATAAGACTATATAATCATCTATTAATACATATGAAATTATAAACCCAACTATAAGAAACAAGATAAATATTCAATTTAATACTAAAATGGAAACCTTCCATTCAATTTGATTGAGTACTATTCTTCAAAATACAATAACATAACTGTAAAATTCAATTAACTTCTCACATGAAACATGAAAGTAAGAAATGATACTTAACAACTACTCAACTACATCACTACCTGCAGTTAAACGTTATAATACACAAAATAGAAAAAATAATAATCAAACTTTAAAGAGTTCTGTGTCATTTGTTATCCTGATTTCTCTAACAGACCTATTGGTGTTTCTTGCCATAAATACATGATTACGCGAAACCTATGTAACAAAAAAAGATAAATATCTATATCACATTTACATATTTAAAAATTTACAAAATACATAGGTATACAGATCTGCGTATGTATTTACAGTATAAAAATACATATATATCCGCATATGTATTTACACAAATACATATTTGACCTATATGTATATATACACATATGGGACATAAATCTCTATAACAAAAAAGAGAACTATATACATATATAGGTAATCAAAAAATACATAATACATATCTTAAACAGTATAAAAACTATAAATAAATACATATGTTACCCTCTAGAATGACATAGAATAGTTCAAAGACGAATCCAACACAGTACAAAAATATATATGGATATATATTTGTACATGCAAAGTACAAATACATGCACATGCTCCAAAAATATTTATATACAACAAGATTTGTATATATATATATATATATATATATATATATATAAATGAGTACCCATTAGTTAATAAATACATATACAAATACATCTTCATCTTTATCTTCTATCGGATCGTATTCAGAAGAGTTTCAATGTCAAGACTTGAAATTTTTCTTGATTCTCTTATTTTTTTCTCAGGTTTTGTATTTTGAAGGGTTTTGGAGATGAAGGCTTCTTCAATCCTTTTTGTTCTATTATTTCATCTATCTTCTCTGAATGATTACGATATTTCGACCTCACCTCTTCGATACTCACTGATTTCTTCAACTGTTCGGCCATTAGAGCAAACCTCCACGATTATACAACAAAACCTCACAAAATAAAAAAAATCACAAAAACAATGATGAACAAAAAATACAAAATATATAGAATTTGGAGAAGAGATAACATACAACAACTATAAAATTAATAGTTACATTATTTGTGGAACGCGATCTTTTTCTATTATGGTGAAGAAATGTGAGAAAAAGAAAAGAAAATAGAATGAAAATATGAAGAATAGGTGGTATTTGAAAACAAAGACAGTAAAATAGGAAAGAGAATAAGTGTTACAGTGAAAGTAGGATAAGTTACTCCTTGGTAGCTGTAAGCACACATGTATTGAGCGGTCTCATAAAGATATGTTATTTTTGCTATAAAATGTAATTTTATGAAAGTGTTGCTATTTATCATAATTATGATCTTAAGTTTGTCACTTCTTGTAATTTTTCATCTAATAAACAGGGCGATAAGCCTGCTTTTAATTAAAAAAAAGAATTAAAAATTTAAATATAACATAAATTTTAACTAATTAAGTTTTATTAAATTAATAAAAAGTTAAGAAAAGTTAAATAAATTGACAAGATATGTAATTGTGAAATATTAAAATCAATTGATTATTTATTAAACACTAAATTAACAGAAAACATATTAGAAAAAAATTCTTTTCTTCTGAAAATTAAAAACAAAATTTATACTAAATTTGTGACTTCCAACTATTTTATTTTTTTGTTTGAAATCTTTTGTTCACAATTTTTAAATAAAATTTACTAAAGAAATAATAGCTAAAAAAAGATTGGGAAAAAAATAATTATTTAATGGTAAAAAAAGGTTAAAGCTCGGGGAGGAACAAAAATAACCTATCTACAACAAACATTACTTACTTGAATTCAGGCTTGAATATAATAGAAAAATAAATCAAGTCTCTTAGATGAGTTACTACAACAAACATTACTTACTTTCTAGATGAGGTTAAACTCTTAAATGAGTTAATTAAGTCTCTTGAACTCAATTACAATCTTAAAAACGCTCTCTACAAAAATACCTAAACCCTAAATTTTCCTATATTGATAGCATGCAATCATGGCCAAACTGGCTGTTGGCCAGCCCCTCTCCCACTAGAGTTGGTCCAACGATCAACATTACAAGCACCACTGACATATCGTTTATGTCATGACCCAATTTTACGAGTTATGACAACACCTATTTCAACTCACCAATAGGTAAGTCGAACTATAGCCCGAAATGACTAGTTATGAACTAATTGGTAGAAATTATAATAAATACCGAATTTATGCAAGTAACTAGATTACAAGAAATAAAATATAAGAACTATAGCACAACTAGAGATAAATAAGAAAAAGAATAAAAGTATCCCATGACCTAGTAAATCGGTACAAGTGCCTCTAGCAAAATAATAATAGTATTAGTAGATATACAATAGTCTTTAATAGAAAGACCTTCCAAATATAGATGGAGAGAAATTCATCTCCAGTGTCGAAAGCTCACCTTATCTCCCAACACCAACAATCACTAGTACTGACGTCGATAACAACAACTATTACTCGAATCTGCATAAAAAATGCAGAAGTATAGTATGAGTACCAAAACATTGGGTAATCAGTAGGCATCATTTACTGACTGAGCTAAATCATAATAAAAGCACAATAAAATGCAAAATAATAAACTAAAGTTAGGAAAAAGGGCAAACTCAAAAAATGTTCCAAATGTTGAGAATAAATAATTGAGTAAATAATATTTAAAAGAATGAAACTAACTATAGCCTAATTGGGCCCCTATAAGCCCAGAATGCACAAAAATATTTAAACAATTCAATCAAGCCTCCATAAGCCCAATGAGTATAATCATGAAGGAAATACTGATATTAATAATCATAATATAATGGAACATTGAAAACATACGTATGAGTCCTCCCATACCGTAAACACTAGACTCGAAATAGTTCCTTAACATAATAAGAACTTTTTAGTACCTAACTTGAATTGGCAATACTATCTTAAATATTGGACTTAAATTGGAATTAGTATCGTAGATGTCAGACTTGAACTGGTCTTATTATCATAAATTCTAGACTCTAACTAGTCTTTAAGTTTATCAAAGGCACAAGATTAGTCAAAAGTCAAAAAATACCCAAGTCCTCCAAGGGTCCAAGAATAAATGTAAAGTAACTAAATAAGGACTCCTAGACGTACAAGGAGCTAATTAAGACATTTGACCTTAAGAGGGCAAGCGGGGCCCGATACAAAATCTCAAAAGTCATGCTAAGGCAATTTGTATTTAAAACTAGACTAAGGCTTCTATGTACTACTATAAGGTGTCAATTAAGTCTATAACTACTATAGTCACAGTCCTATCCCCAAAAAAGATGGGTAGACCAATTCTACGTAAACACAACTCAATATTCAACTAAATATTTAAAATTTCACAACACATGCAACCAAGTCATAATTTTAAATCCAAGTCTAAAATAATACCATAATAATCTTATAATAAAGCTCAGTCTAAGAAAAAGATAAGCCTAATCTACCAGGATGCCAATGAATGCTCGAGAAAATTTACTAAATTAAGTTTTCCTTTTTCAAAAGCCTCAACACAATGTCAGACTATAATAATAGGGGTCTACATATTAATACAAGAATAATGATACTCATATTGTATTTTAATGCTTTGGGTCCATAATCGAGTGACAAAATCCCATGTGGAGCCCATTTGAAGAATCACAATTTTGAAATTATCAACATGTCCCTCTAGGCTCAAGGATCATTAACCTTGAAAAATAATTAAATTCCAAGCTCAAGCAACACCAAAATCAACCCACCACAAAACTAGGATTTAAGACTACATGGAAGAATTTAAATCAACAAATAGAGGGAAACGTATAATAGTTAAGATCACAAAATAGCCCCAACACACTCCCAAACTTACCTTAAACCCTTAATGATCACCTCATTTCTCTCTCTAATTTACTAGGGAATTGTTGCACTTGAGATTGAGAATAATGAGAGTCAAATGAGTGAAGGATAAAATAAATTCCCCTCCAGTTACTACTTAAGTGACCATCTGATCACTTAAGCAGCATATGGTCGCTTAAGCTACTCATGCCCAGACTGACCTCGGCAAAGCAGATAATAAATCACATACTGATGAGTGGTAATCCTACCACTCATTTGCACTAATCATGCATGCATACTACCAAGTTCTATATTAGAAAATGAGTCATTATATGGATTTAAGAGCACTAACACCCATATTTTATAAGTATAAAGTGGAGAGGCTGAACATAAGTGGAATAGATCTAAAAAGGAAGCAAATAGAAGAGAAAAGAGTACAGCTAGAAAACTGAAGCAATCAGCCTCAGTTACCACGACCGCGGTCCTCAGGCCGCAGTCATAGTCAATCCAGGTTGTCAGCAAAGTGTGGTCACAAAACCCAACCGCGGTCGCATAACTACAATCGCAGATAAATACACATGATCGCAGATCAGCGGGAATAGGCCCAAGGGTAGATTTGTAAAATGTCATGGACGAATCCCAAATCATATATAAGCAAAAACCCTTTCTTATTTAGGCATTTCTTACCTCTTAACATAGTTTTGAATTCCAAGATTGAAACCCTAATTTGGGCAAGTAGTAATTAACTTTGGAGACTTAAATTTCTTAGTTGCTTTGTGTAGAATGATGCTTTTGATGACCCACATGGTATATTACTCTTTACGTTCTTCATGAGTAGATAAATAATTTAGGCTTGGGATTATATTGAACTAGAGTGTGATTGTGTGTGGGTATTATTGTGTTTTCATGGATTTTAGTTGTTGAGTATGGATTTCACCATTGCTTGATCTTATGTGTTGGAATTTGATGGGTGAAAACTCCAAATATCCAAATGGGTTGGATGAGTGAAAGCTCCAAGCTCTAAAAACCCTTTGTCATCTTCAAAAGAGGGATTTAAGTGAATATTAGGTAACCCATAACATCCTTAAAAGAGGGTTATCAGGGATAAAATAATGGTGAACAACTAAGCCTATGGTTTACTACCTTTTGCGGTCTTAAAAATAAGTGTTTAGGGAGTGTAAATCATGTCAAGAGAATTATCCCAGAAATAGGGATGTTTGATTGAGGTTTTAGGTAGTCATATAAACTCCACACTTATTAGGTGCTCAAAAGAGGCAATGGGTGAAATCATTGGGGTTTTATTAAAATATAGACTTCAATGATCTTCGACCTAGCCTATCCATTAATTAACAACTAAAGTCCATAATAAACCAACATAATCCTGCATGCTTTACCTCTAAGGATACGTAATCCCAAGATCTCTCCAAACCTTGAGTTCAAACCTAAGATATCATTTATCGCCTACTTGTTGAAGTTTGTATGAAAAGCTTTCAAACAATCCCCCCCATTTATTTATATAGGTTGTTTTCATTAGCATTCTGGGTAACCTTATAGTAACTTGAGCACCCATAGGTTGATGTCTATAGTATTCACTCCTTGAGATTCGATCCCAATTTACATTGGGTTACTTGACAACGACCGCCTCACCCCTCAATCATGGGAGTGAGTTGAGAGTTATCAAAATAGCATCGTTTCCAGGGAGTAAAATATAGATTTCAGTTTGTGGTGCTATTCTTACTTGGGCATACCAAGAGTGGGGTAATTTATTTTATTTGTTTTTTTTGAATATTTTTGTAATACCCTAGGAAATTTTTCATTGAAATTTTATGCGTAAACGTGTTGGGTTCTATCTTCTAAAATGAATTATAAATTTTTCATGCAGAATGTATTAGATTATGACCCACCATTACGTAGAGTATCAAATAACCTTTCCAATGATATGTGGATCATCCAGAACGAATAACCGAGCGACGAGTTATGAATATTTCGATAGAACCGTGAATAGTAGTGAACAATAAAACGTGCAGAAAAAAGTACTGAGGCCTGGCGTATTTTTGCTCCAACTTTAAAACAGTCCACCAAAGGACAAATTTGAGAATTATTTGATTTTTAGGGGCGTTTTGGTCATTCCCCCTCACCCAAAATTCGTCCAAACCCTATATTAAAGCCTAGTAGAAGCATTATATGTTATATTTCATCAAATTCCCTCAAAAAGAAAACCCTAAGCTCCTACATCCAAATTCAAGATCCTCCAAAGTTCACCATTAATTCTGTAAATTTATTCAATATTCCAAGTTCCTAGTTCAAGAACTTAAAGAACCTCCAAAGTTCACCATTAATTCTACAAAATTATTCAAGATTCCAAGTTCCTAGTACAAGAACACCAAGAATCATCATTCAAAGGCACGATTAACATATCAAAAAAGAGTATCGATCTAAAGTTCATCATTCAATGTATGTGGAATTTTTCAACAAAAACTCTCTTTTGTTCTTGTGACCAAAAGTAATTTTCTTTACAAAGGCATGATTTTTATTTGATTTTAATGAATTTGAAGCATGAACCCATATCTTATGATGATTATTATGAAATCTTGATGTTTATTATTTTAAAAAATGAATTTACATGTGTGAAGATATAAAACATGAATCTTGAACGATATTTATCATAATTTTAATATTTGGGTCATGAATTCCCATTGGAAATTGTGTTTTTTGAGAAAGTGTGTGTTATAAGCACGTTGATGTTGAATATTTGAGATATTTTGAATGATTTGAACTTTTGGTATTAATAGAGTTGTTTTGAACTCGAGTGTGAAAGCAATCCACAACGTGGTTGATTTTGATAGATGGGAAGCATGATGACTCCCGATGTATATTTATATATTACTAAAATTATTTTGTTGTGGATTGTCTTTGAAATGATGTGATCTTAGTCCGGGAGAAATCTTTAGCACCGAGTGGGAGGTATAAAGAGACCTTACTTCCCTAGAACTACGTGCCCCCATAGGAGTGAGCCTGAGGCTGATTTATATAGTGATCACTAGTTTGTGTGGATTTGATATTGATAGTCCTACTCCGATGGCAAGGATAGGACGGCTCTCCCCAACGTGGATTGTACGTTGGACTCCATGTATCTCACATGGTTTGTGTCAGTTATAGGATCTCCCAGTGTGTGTGTTTTCTTGTGTCTATGGTGAATGGTGAAGTGATTTGAAAGTGGAATTGTGGAAGTTATTATTTCAAAAGATTTAAATGATATTTACATTATAAGAATTGATATTCTTGATGAACTGAAAGTGATTGACAAATTATATGACGACTCATATGTGTTATTGCACTTATTTAATCCTCTCATGATTATGATGATTTTCTTCGGGCTATGTGAGTCTTTCATACATCCTACATATTTCTTATAATTATTTATTATGATAATGTTTATACAACTGTATACACCCCCATATACTCGGTTTCTTTCCATAGTACTGACCCACATCTTTGGATATGGGCTGCATTTTCTCGGAATGTAGGTTTAGGTGCTCAATTTCAGGTTTGACAATGATTCTTCAGGCACGTTGTTCTACATTCTCTGTTGTGGTGAGTCCTCATGTTCCAAGGACGTGATGTCTGATGTTACTTTCACGAAATTATTTACATTTGATAACTGAGTATGAGTCAATTGAGGCATGTCACAATAGCTCGCTGATTTTATTGATTTTCTTAGAGGCTTGTCAGACTAGTATAGATGTTGGGAGTTTACTAATAAGTCATATTTTGTTATCTTTCTAAAATTCTTTTATTCTTGAATGATAATTACTCTATTGATATTTGAGGGTTATTGATAGAAACCCTGTTGATTTGTGTTAAACTGAATGAATATGGCTCAAAGAGTTAGCTTAGGACTACTCGTAGCCTCAAGCATCGTGTGATGCTTCGGGACCCATTTTTTAGGGCGTTACAAACTTGGTATCAGAGCCTAAGGTTTTAAGGTGTCCTAGGGAGTCACAAGCCGCGTTAAGTAAGTTTTGATCATCGGTGTGTAGTGCACCACATCTATGAGCAAGAGGCAACAAGACGTTTTAAGAAAAAGTGTGATTATTTTTTTCAGAAGTCTATCGTGGTTAAAGTGTCTCTCTGTGCTATTGATTCGTGCTCTTCTGTCTTTCGAGTTGACTAATGCCTCAGCATCTTTTATGGACCTCATGAATCGAGCATTCAGACCATATCTGGATATGTTTGTCATAGTGTTCATCGATGATATACTGGTGTACTCCCGTAGTGAGGATGATCATTTTGATAATCTCTGAACTGCCTTGCAAACCCTTAGAGATCATAAGTTGTTTGCCAAGTTCAGTAAGTGTGAGTTTTGGCTAAGGTCAGTTGCTTTTGTAGGTCATATCATTTCTTCCGAGGCTATTAGAGTTGATCCCCATAAGACCGAAGCTATTAGAAATTGGCCTAGACCTATTTCTTCGACTGATATGCAAAGTTTCTTGGGTTTAGCTGGCTATTACATCTCTTTTATTGAGGGTTTCTCCTCTATAACATCTCCTATGACTTGGTTGACCCAAAAGAAAGTGATGTTCTTGTGGTTCGAATCTTATGAGAAAAGTTTTCAGGAGTTGAAGACTCGACTTACTTCAGACCCTATTTTGACTTTGCCTGATGGTGTTGATGGTTTGAAGTGTACTGTGATGCTTTGAGAGTTGGGTTGGGTTGTGTATTGATACAGAAGGGTAAGGTGATAGCTTATGCTTCTAGATAGTTGAAACCCCATGATAAAAATTACCCCACCCATGACCTTGAGTTGGCTGCTGTTGTGTTTGCTTTGAAAATCTTGAGACACTATTTGTATGGTGTCCATGTTGATTTTTTCACTGATCAAAAAAGTCTGCAGTATGTGTTTACCAAGAGAGAATTGAATCTTAGGCAGAGACGATGGTTAGAATTATTAAAGAACTATGATATAAGTGTGTTGTACCATATGAGCAAGGCCAATATTGTGGCGGATGCCCTAAGTAGAGTGTCCATGGGTAGTGTTTTGCATGTGGTAGAAGGTAAGAAAAAGTTGGCTCGTGATGTACATCATTTGGCTAGATTGGGGGTTAGGTTGTTTGACTCTGCTGAAGGTAGTATAGGGGTTCAGAGTAGTTTTGAATCCTCCTTGGTTTTGGAAGTGAAGGAAAAGCAATACTGAGATGCTAGTTTAGTCAGACTGAAGGAGTCAGTCAAGGGCCAAAAAGTAGAGGTTTTCTCCCAAGGGGGAGATGGTGTGTTGAGATTGCAGGGTAGATTGTGTGTCCTGATTATTGATGATCTGAGACAGAGGATTATGGCTGAAGTGCATGGGGTGCGATATTCTATTCATCTTGGTGCCACCAAGATGTACCGAGACTTGTGGGAAATCTCTTAGTAGAGTGGCATGAAAAAAAATATAGCAGCATTTATAGCTAAGTGTGCA
>NW_025831672.1:768165-803437 GCF_002878395.1 Capsicum annuum | reverse complement strand
TCTTCAGGCACGCTATTCTACATCCTCTGTTGTGGTGAGTCCTCATGTTCCAAGGACGTGATGTCTGATGTTAGTTTCACGAAATTATTTACATTTGATAACTGAGTATGAGTCAATTGGGGCATGTCACAATGGCTCGCTGATTTTATTGATTTTCTTAGAGGCTTGTCAGACTAGTATAGATGTTGGGAGTTGACTAATAAGTCATAGTTTGTTATCTTTCTAAAATTCTTTTATTCTTGAATGATAATTACTCTGTTGATATTTGAGGGTTATTGATGGAAACCCTATTGATTTGTGTTAAACTGAATGAATATGGCTCAAAGAGTTAGCTTAGGACTACTCGTAGCCTCAAGCATCGTGTGACGCTTCGAGACCCATTTTTTGGGGCGTTACAAACTTGGTATCAGAGCCTAAGGTTTTAAGGTGTCCTAGGAAGTCACAAGCCGCGTTAAGTAAGTCTTGATCATCGGTGTGTAGTGCACCACATCTATGAGCAAAAGCCAACAAGACGTTTTAAGAAAAAGTGTGATTCTTTTTTTCAGAAGTCTATCGTGCTTAAAGTGTCTCTCTGTGCTATTGATTCGTGCTCTCCTGTCTTTCGGGTTGACTAATGCCTCAACATCTTTCATGGACCTCATGAATCGAGTGTTCAGACCATATCTGGATATGTTTGTCATAGTGTTCATCGATGATATACTGGTGTACTCCCGTAGTGAGGATGAACATTTTGATAATCTCTGAACTGCCTTGCAAACCCTTAGAGATCACAAGTTGTTTGCCAAGTTCAGTAAGTGTGAGTTTTGGCTAAGGTCAGTTGCTTTTCTAGGTCATATTATTTCTTCTGAGGGTATTAGAGTTGATCCCCATAAGACCGAAGCTGTTAGAAATTGGCCTAGACCTATTTCTCCGACTGATATGCAAAGTTTCTTGGGTTTAGCTGGCTATTACCTCTCTTTTGTTAAGGGTTTCTCCTCTATAACATCTCCTATGACTTGGTTGACCCAAAAGAAAGTAAAGTTCTTGTGGTCCGAATCTTATGAGAAAAGTTTTTAGGAGTTGAAGACTCGACTTACTTCAGACCATATTTTGACTTTGCCTGATGGTGTTGATGGTTTGTAGTGTACTGTGATGCTTTAAGAGTTGGGTTGGGTTGTGTATTGATGCAGAAGGGTAAGGTGATAGCTTATGCTTCTAGATAGTTGAAACCCCATGATAAAAATTACCCCACCCATGACCTTGAGTTGGCTGCTGTTGTGTTTGCTTTGAAAATCTAGAGACACTATTTGTATGGTGTCCATGTTGATGTTTTCACTGATCAAAAGAGTCTGCAGTATGTGTTTACCCAGAGAGAATTGAATCTTAGGCAGAGACGATGGTTAGAATTATTAAAGAACTATGATATGAGTGTGTTGTACCATATGAGCAAAGCCAATATTATGGCGGATGCCATAAGTAGAGTGTCCATGGGTAGTGTTTCGCATGTGGTAGAAGGTAAGAAAGAGTTGGCTCGTGATGTACATCATTTGGCTAGGTTGAGGGTTAGGTTGTTTGACTCTGTTGAAGGTAGTATAGGGGTTCAGAGTAGTTTCAAATCCTCCTTGGTTTTGGAAGTGAAGGAAAAGCAATACTTAGATGCTAGTTTGGTCAGACTGAAGGAGTCAGTTAAGGGCCAAAAAGTAGAGGTTTTCTCCCAAGGGGGAGATGGTGTGTTGAGATTGCTGGGTAGATTGTGTGTCCTGATTGTTGATGATCTGAGACAGAGGATTATGGCTGAAGTGCACGGGGTGCGATATTCTATTCATCCTGGTGCCACCAAGATGTACCGAGACTTGTGGGAAATCTATTAGTGGAGTGGCATAAAAAAAAATATAGCAGCGTTTATAGCTAAGTGTGCAACATGCCAACAGGTTAAGGTTGAACACCAAAGACCTGGTGGTATGATGCAAGAATTTGGTTTACCTCCTTCCTGACGCCATCATGATTCCATTTGGGTTGTGGTTGATAGGTTGACTAAGTCTGCTCATTTCTTGCCTGTTCATACTTCATATACTACTGAAGATTATGCTATATTATATATTCGAGAGCTAGTCAGACTGCATGGAGTTCCCTTGTCTATCATTTCGGATAGGGATACTCAGTTCACTTCGTAATTTTGGAAAGCTTTTCAGAAGGGTCTTGGTACCCAAGTGCTTTTGAGTTCTTTTTTTTTCATTCGTAGACCGATGGTCAAGCTAAGCAAACCATCCAGACCTTAGAGGATATGTTGAGAGTTGTGCACTTGACTTTAAGGGAAGTTGGGATGATCACTTACCATTGATAGAGTTAGCTTACAATAACAGTTTCCACTCTAGTATTGGCATGACTCTATTTGAAGCATTATATGGAAGGAAGTCTTGATCACACATAGGTTGGTTCGAGGTGGGTGAAGCGGCTGTGAGAGGTCCTGATTCGGTATTTGAGGCTATGGAAAAAGTTAAGTTGATTAGGAAAAGGTTAAAAACTGCGCAGAGTCATCAGAAGTTATATGCGGATGTTAGGAGGAGAGACCTTGAGTTTGAAGTTGGTGACCTAGTGTATCTGAAAATTTCACCCATGAGGGGGGTGAAGAGATTTGAAAATAAGGGGAAGCTTAGTCCCCGTTATGTTGGTCCTTACAAAATTTTTAGTTGTGTTGGTAAGGTAGCTTATGAGGTCGAGTTGCCTTCCGAGTTGTCCTCTGTTCATCCAATATTCCATGTCTCCAGGCTTAGAAAGCATATTAGAGATGTCGTGGTAGTAGATTCCTCTGTGAGTGCTGGCATTCAAGAAAATGTTTCTTTTGATGAGATTTCGGTTGAGATTCTTGATTTCAGTGTCTGAAGAGTAAGGAACAAAGAAGTTCCCTTGGTCAAGGTGTTGTGGTGAAACCAATCTCTTGAGGGTGCAACTTGGGAAGCTGAGGCGGATATGCGATCCATGTACCCGCACCTATTTTCCGCGAACTCCGATCAAGATGAAGGTACCATTCTCCCCTAATTCATGCACTTTTGATAAAAGTTGTAGCAGTTCAGCTGTCATTTACTATGTGTTCAGCTGTAGTTTCTTGAATTTATGCATTCTATGTTGCATTCGAAGTGAGAAACGATGTGGTGATGAGTCTAACGAATGTTTTCAGTTGTATTCTCTATTCCTTATCTAATCTTGGAATATCTAGCGTTATTTGAGGATGAATGTTTCCAAGTGGGGGATGATGTAATACCCCGGGAAATTTTTCATTGAAATTTTGTGCGTAAATATGTTGGGTTCTATCTTCTAAATTGAATTATAAATTTTATGTAGGGAATGCATTAGATTATGACCCATCATTGCATAGAGTATTGAATAAGTGTTCCAACGATATGTGGATCCTCCAAAACGGACACCCCAGCGACGAGTTATGAACATTCCGATTGAACCGTGAATAGTAGTGAACAGTAAAACGTGCAAGAAAAAGTACTGAGGCCTGGTGTATTTTTTCTCCAACTTTAAATGATTTTAACTCCTTGTACATAAAGATCTGGGTGATGTACTATATATCAACAAAAAGCTCTACGAGTCCTCTTTCCAATGAAATTGGTTTCATCAAATTTGTCTATTGGAGCAAAAAGGTATGGCCGATCTACTTCAGCCTATCAAAAGTGAATTTTTGGGTTAACTTAAAACGATCATAACTCCTCGTACACAAAGATCTGGGTGAGATACTATATATCAGTGGAAAGATATGAGAGTCCTCTTTCTAATGAAATTAGTTTTATCCAATTTACATATCGGAGTAAAACGTTATGGTTGATCTACGTCAGACTATCAAAACAGTCCACCAAAGGACAGATTCGAGAATTATTTGATTTTTAGGAGCGTTTTGGTCATCTCCCCTCACCCAAAATCAGTCCAAACCCTATATTAAAGCCTATTAGAAGCATTATATGTTATATTTCATCAAATTACCTCAAAAATAAAACCTTAAGCTCCTACATCCAACTTTAAGAACCTCCAAAGTTCACCATTAATTCTGTAAATTTATTCAAGATTCCAAGTTCCTAGTTCAAGAACTTCAAGAACCTCAAAAGTTCACCATTAATTCTGCAAATTTATTCAAGATTCCAAGTTCCTAGTTCAAGAACTCCAAGAACCATCATTCAAAGGCACGATTAACTTCTCAAAAATGAGTATCGATCTAAAGTTCATCATTTAAGGTATGTGGGATTTTTCAATAAGAACTCTCTTTCGTTCTTGTGCTCAAAAGTAATTTTTTTTACAAAGGCATGATTTTTATTTGATTTTTAAAAATTTAAAGCATGAACCTATATCTTATGATGATTATTATGAAATCTTGATGTTTATGATTTTGAAAGATGAATTTACATGTGTCGAGATATAAAACATGAATCTTGAACGATATTATTCCTGATTTTGATATTTGAGTCGTGAATCTCCATTGGAAATTGTGTTTTTTTTAGAAAGTGTGTGTTATAAGCACGTTGATGTTGAATATTAGAGATATTTTGAATGATTTAACCTTTTGGTCTTAATGGAGTTGTTTTGAACTCGAGTGTGAAAGGAATCCACAACGTGGTTGATTTTGATAGATGGGAATCATGATGGCTCCCGATGTATATTTATATATTACTGAAATTATTTTGTTGTGGATTGTCTTTAAAATGATCTGAGCTAAGTCCGGGAGAAATCTTTAGCACTGAGTGAGAGGTATAAAGCGACCTTACTTCCCAAGAACTACGTGCCCCCGTAGGAGTGAGCCTGAGGCTGATTTATATAGTGATCACTAGTTTGTGTGGATTTGATATCGATAGTCCTACTCTGATAGCAAGGATAGGACGGCTCTCCCCAACGTGGGTTGTACGTTGGACTCCATGTAGCTCACATGGTTTGTGTCGGTTATAGGATCTCCCAGTGTGTGTGTTTCCTTGTGTCTATAGTGAATGATGAAGTGATTTGAAAGTGGAATTGTGAAAGTTATTCTTTCAAAAGATTTAAATGATATTTACATTATGAGAATTGATATTCTTGATGAACTAAAATTTATTGACAAATTTATATGATGACTTACATGTGTTATTGTACTTATTTAATTCTCTCATGATTATGATGATTTTCTTCGGGCTATGTGAGTCTTTCATACATCCTGCATATTTCTTATAAATATTTATGATGATGATGTTTATACAACTGCATACACCCCATATACTCGGTTCATTTCCATGGTACTGACCCGCATCTTTGGATGTGGGCTGCATTTTCTCCGAATGTAGGTTCAGGTGCTCAGTTCCAGGTTCGACAGTGATTCTTCGAGCACGTTGTTCTACATCCTTTATTTTAGTGAGTCCTCATGTTCCGAGGACGTGATGTCTGATGTTGGTTTCATGAAATTATTTACATTTAATAACTGAGTATGAGTCAATTGGGGCATGTCTCAATGGCTCGCTGGTTTTATTGATTTTCTTAGAGGCTTGTCAGACTAGTATAGATGTTCGGAGTTTACTAATAAGTCATATTTTGTTATCTTTCTGAAATTCTTTTATTCTTAGATGATGATTACTCTGCTGATATTTGAGGGTTATTTATGGAAACCCCATTGATTTGTGTTGAACTAAATGAAAATGGCTCAAAGGGTTAGCTTAGGGCTACTCGTAGCCTCAAGTACCGTGTGATACTTCAGGACCCGTTTTTGGGGCGTTACAAACTTGGTATCAGAGCCTAAGGTTTTAAGGTGTCCTAGGAAGTCTTACAAGCCGCGTTAAGTAAGTCTTGATCATCAGTGTGTAGCGCGCCACATCTATGAGGAAGAGGCTACAAGGCATTTTAGGAAAAAGTGTGATTCTTTCTTTCAGAAGTCTATCGTGCTTAAAGTGTCTCTCTCTGCTATTGATTCATGCTCTTCTATCTTTCTGGTTAACTAATGCCCCAGAAGCTTTCATGGACTTCATGAATCGAGTGTTCAGACCATATCTGGATATATTTGTCATAGTGCTCATCGATGATATACTAGTGTACTCCAGTAGTGAGGATGAACATTTTGATAATCTCGGAACTGTCTTGCAAACCCTTAGAGATCACAAGTTGTTTGCCATGTTCAGTAAGTATGAGTTTTGGCTAAGGTCAGTTGCTTTTCTGGGTTATATCATTTCTTCCAAGGGTATTAGTGTTGATCCCCAAAAGACCGAAGCTGTTAGAAATCGGCCTAAACCTATTTCTCCGATTGATATTCGAAGTTTCTTGGGTTTAGCTGGCTATTACCGTCGTTTTGTTGAGGGTATCTCCTCTATAACATCTCCTATGACTTGGTTGACCCAAAAGAAAGTGAAGTTCTTTTGGTCCGAATCTTGTGAGCTGAGTTTTTAGGAGTTGAAGACTCGACTCACTTCAGCCCCTATTTTGACTTTGCCTGATGGTATTGATGGTTTTGTGGTGTACTTTGATGCTTCGAGAGTTGGGTTGGGTTGTGTATTGATGCAGAAGGGTAAGGTGATAGCTTATGCTTCTAGACAGTTGAAACCCCATGATAAAAATTACCCCACCCATGACCTTGAGTTGGCTGCTGTTGTGTTTGCTTTGAAAATCTAGAGACACTATTTGTATGGTGTCCATGTTGATGTTTTCACTGATCAAAAGAGTTCGCAGTATGTGTTTACCCAGAGAGAATTGAATCTTAGGCAGAGACAATGGTTAGAATTATTAGAGGA
This sequence comes from Capsicum annuum, assembly GCF_002878395.1. NCBI lineage: Eukaryota > Viridiplantae > Streptophyta > Magnoliopsida > Solanales > Solanaceae > Capsicum > Capsicum annuum. Next base: position 796,718 of record NW_025831672.1, on the reverse strand, counting down.
CTATGATATGAGTATGATGTACCATCCGAGCAAGGCCAATATTATGGCGGATGCCCTAAGTAGAGTGTCCATGGGTAGTGTTTCGCATATGGTAGAAGGTAAGAAAGAGTTGGCTCGTGATGTACATCATTTGGCTAGATTGGGGGTTACGTTGTTTGACTCTGCTGAAGGTAGTATAGGGGTTTAGAGTAGTTTCGAATCCTCCTTAGTTTTGGAAGTGAAGAAAAAGCAATACTTATATGCTAGCTTGGTCCTGAAGGAGTCAGTCAAGGACCAAAAAGTAGAGGTTTTCTCCCAAGGGGGAGATGGTGTGTTGAGATTGTAGTGCAGATTATGTGTCCCGAATATTGATGATCTGAGACAGAGGATTATGGCTGAAGCGCACGGGGTGCGATATTCTATTCATCCTGGTGCCACCAAGATGTGCCGAGACTTGCAGGAAATCTATTGGTGGAGTGACATGAAAAAAGATATAGCAGTGTTGGTAGCTAAGTGTACAACATGCCAACAAGTTAAGGTTGAACACCAAAGACCTGGTGGTATGATGCAAGAGTTTAGTATTCTCACCTGGAAGTGGGAAGAGATAAATATAAACTTCGTGATTGGTTTACCTCCTTCCCGATGTCATCATGATTCCATTTGGGTTATGGTTGATAGGTTGACTAAGTCTGCTTATTTCTTGCCTGTTCATACTTCATATACTACTGAGGATTATGCTAGATTGTATATCCAAGAGCTAGTCAGACTGCATAGAGTTTCTTGTCTATCATTTCGGATAGGGGTACTTAGCTTACTTCGCAATTTTGGAAAGCTTTTCAGAAGGGTCTTGGTACCCAAGTTCTTTTGAGTTCTGCTTTTCATCTGTAGACCGATGGTCAGGCTGAGCGAACCATCCAGACCTTAGAGGATATGTGAGAGCTTGTGCACTTAACTTTTAGGGAAGTTGGAATGATTGATTACCGTTGATAGAGTTTGCTTACAATAATAGTTTCGACTCTAGTATTGGCATGGCTCCATTTGAAGCCTTATATAAGAGGAATTCTAGATCACCCATAGGTTGGTTTGAGGTGGGTGAAGCGGCTATGGGTGGTCCTGATTCGGTATTTGAGGCTATGGAAAAAGTCAAGTTGATTAGGGAAAGGTTGAAAACTGCGCAGAGTTATCAGAAGTCATATATGGATGTTAGGAAGAAAGACCTTGAGTTTGAAGTTGGTGACCAAGTGTATCTGAAAATTTCACCCATGAGGGGGGTGAAGAGATTCGAAAATAAGGGGAAGCTTAGTCCCCGTTATGTTGGTCCTTACAAAATTCTTAGTCATGTTGGAAGGGTAGCTTATGAGGTCGAGTTGCCTGCCGAGTTGTTCTCTGTTCATCCAATATTCCATGTCTCCATGCTTAGAAAGCATATTAGCGATGCTGTGGTAGTGGATTCCTCTGTGAGTGCTGACATTCAAGAAAATATTTCTTTTGATGAGATTCCGGTTGAGATTCTGGATTTCAGTGTCCGAAGACTCAGGAACAAAGAAGTTCCCTTAGTCAAAGTGTTGTGGCAAAACCAATCTGTTGAGGGTACAACTTCGGAAGCTGAGGCGGATATGTGATCCAAGTATCCACACCTATTTTTTGTGAACTCCGATCAAGCCGAAGGTATCGTTCTTTCCTAAATCATGCACTTTTGATAATAGTTGCAGCAGTTCAGCTGTCATTTACTATGTGTTCAGCTGTAGTTTCTTGAATTTATGCATTCTATGTTGCATTCAGAGTGAGAAACGATGTGGTGATGAGTCTAACGAATGGTTTCAGCTGTATGCTTTATTCCCTATCTAATCTTGGCATGTCTAGCATCATTCGAGGATGAATGTTTCCAAGGGGGGATGATGTAATACCCCGGGAAATTTTTTATTGAATTTTTGTGCGTAAACATGTTGGGTTATATCTTATAAATGAATTATAAATTTTATGTGTGTAATGTATTAGATTATGACCCACCATTACGTAGATTATCAAATAAGCTTTCCAACGATATGTGGATCATCCAAAATGGACACCCGAGCGACGAGTTATGAACATTTCGATCGAACTATGAATAATAGTGAACAGTAAAACGTGCAGGAAAAAGTATTGAGGCCAAGCGTATTTTTACTCCAAATTTAAACGATCATAACTCCTTGTACATAATGATCTAGGTGATCTACTATATATCAACAGAAAGCTCTACGAGTCCTCTTTCCAATGAAATTGGTTTCATCTAATGTGTCTATTGGAGTAAGAAGTTATGGTCGATCTACTTCAGCCTATCAAAAGTGAATTTTTGGGTCAACTTCAAATGATCATAACTCCTCGTACACAATAATCTGGGTGAGATACTATATATCAACGTAAATAAATGAAAGTCCTTTTTCTAATGAAATTGGTTTTATCCAATTTGGATATCGGAGTAAAATGTTATGGTTGATCTACTTCAGACTATCAAAACAGTCCACCAAAGGACAGATTCAAGAATTATTTGATTTTTAGGGGCGTTTTGGTATTCCCCCTCATCCAAAGTCCATCCAAACCCTATATTAAAAGCCTATTAGAAGCATTATATGTTATATTTCATCAAATTCCCTCAAAAAAAAAACCCTAAGCTCCTATATCCAACTTCATGAACCTCCAAAGTTCACCATTAATTCTGCAAATTTATTCAAGATTCCAAGTTCCTAGTTCAAGAACTTCAAGAACCTCCAAAGTTCACCATTAATTCTGCAAATTTATTCAAGATTCTAAGTTCCTAGTTCAAGAACTCCAAGAACCATCATTCAAAGGCATGATTAACATCTTAAAAATGAGTATCGATCTAAAGTTCATCATTCAAGGTATGTGGGATTTTTCAACAAGAACTCTCTTTCGTTCTTGTGTCCAAAAGTAATTTTCTTTACAAAGGCATGATTTTTATTTGATTTTTAAAAATTTGAAGCATGAACCCATATCTTGTGATGATTATTATGAAATCTTGATATTTATGATTTTGAAAGATGAATTTACATGTGTGGAGATATAAAACATGAATCTTGAATGATATTTATCATGATTTTGATATTTGGGTCGTGAATCCCCATTGAAAATTGTGTTTTTTTGAGAAAGTATGTGTTATAAGCACGTTGATGTTGAATATTTGAGATATTTTGAATGATTTGACCTTTTGGTCTTAATAGAGTTGTTTTGAACTCGAGTGTGAAAGAAATCCACAACGTGGTTAGTTTTGATAGATGGGAAGCATGATGGCTCCTGATGTATATTTATATATTACTGAAATTGTTTTGTTGTGGATTGTCTTTGAAATGATCTGAGCTAAGTCCGGGAGAAATCTTTAGCGCCAAGTGAGAGGTATAAAGCGACCTTACTTTCCTAGAACTACATGCCCCCATAGGAGTGAGCCTGAGGCTGATTTATATAGTGATCACTAGTTTGTGTGGATTTGATATTGATAGTCCTACTCCGATAGGAAGGATAGGACAGCTCTCCCCAACGTGGGTTGTACGTTGGACTCCATGTAGCTTACATGGTTTATGTCGGTTATAGGATCTCCTAGTATATAATTATGAGAATTGATATTCTTGATGAACTGAAAGTGATTGACAAATTATATGATGACTCACATGTGTTATTGTACTTATTTCTTCCTCTCATGATTATGATGATTTTCTTCGGGCTATGTGAGTCTTTCATACATCCTGCATATTTCTTATAAATATCTATGATGATGATGTTTATACAACTGCATACACCCCCATATACTCGGTTCCTTTCCATGGTACTGACCCACATCTTCGAATGTAGGCTGCATTTTCTTGGAATGTAGGTCTAGGTTTTACAGTGATTCTTTGGGCACACTGTTCTACATCCTCTGTTGTGGTGAGTCCTTATATTCCGAGGACGTGATGTCTGATGTTATTTTCACGGAATTGTTTACATTTGATAACTGAGTATGAGTCAGTTGGGGTATGTCTCAATGGCTCGCTGGTTTTCTTGATTTTCTTAGAGGCTTGTCAGACTAGTATAGATATTGGGAGTTGACTAATAAGTCGTATTTTGTTATCTTTCTGAAATTTTTTTATTCTTGAATGATGATTACTCTATTGATATTTGAGGGTTATTTATGGAAACCCCGTTGATTTGTGTTAAACTGAATGAAAATTGCTCAAAGGGTTAGCTTGGGACTACTCGTAGCCTCAAGCACCGTGTGACGCTCTGGGACCCGTTTTCTGGGGCGTTACAATTTTGTAGGTGATAAAGTGTGAACGGAGAGATGAGTAATAATGCAAGTAATTTGTGCCCTTTTGATACCCCATTAGACGATGAGGGCTAATTAAATGAGGAGGGGCAAGCAAGTGCAATTCGCATCCCGCCAACCAACCGGAATGGTGTGTTTCATATGACTAGAGTTATGCTTCACATATTACAAATGAAAAGATTATATGGGGGTCAAGAATATGAGGACCCAAATTTTTTTTGAAGAACTTTGTGGAATTTTGTGCGCCATTTAACATAGCGCATATTACACAAGAATCTATTCAGCTTTGGCATTTCCTATTTTCACTAACGGGTGAAGCGGTGTTATGGATCCGCTCATTTCCACCTAGTTCAATTACATCTTAGGAGTATCTTACCATGGAGTTCCTTGATAGATATTTCCTACCATCGAAAATGCTTCAAAATTAGGAACTTCCAGAAAATGAATGGAGAATCATTATTTGAAGCTTGGGAGAGATTTAATAGAAAGCTAGCTCAATGTCCAAATCACGAAGTTCCAGATAAAATGCTTCTTGAGATTTTCTACAAAGATCTTGACCCATTGAACAAAACTGTGGTGGATAATGCGGCAGGTGGCTCTATAGTGAAATTGCATTATCTGGCGGCCTTCCAACTAATAGGTGAATTATCAAAACAAAATTGGGGGTGGCACACCCATGATGCCGAGCTCCTAGGACCCCTTCTACTACCTTCATGGTGACTAATGAGAAAAGAAAAGAAGATGAGGGAAAGGAGGAGAACATGGACAAGATGATGACCCAACTTGAGCATTTAACAAAACATGTTGTGGATGCACCCGCGAAAGCAGTAAATGCCATAGTATCAAATCCTTATGAAGATGATGATGAGGCAAATAAGTTGGATGAATAAATTTTGTACTTTGCAAAATACTCGGGGGTTCCTGCGCCGCCTATCAAAGGCAAGGTGGGAACCAAGGTTGGATGCATCATGACCGAGAGAGAGATTGGAGAGATAGGAAATGTGACTATGACCACTACATTTCTCCTCATGATATGTCTAAGGCGAAAAAGTCAAATACATCAACCCTAAAAGTTCAAGACCGAAGATGTTTTGACAAGAATCTTGAGTAGAGTTGAAGGTACGGTCAAAATAATCTGTGAGTTAAAGGGTGACTTCTCCATGCTCTCCCAAATGGTGTTGTATCATTCCTACTCCATCAAACCATTGGAGACCTATGTCGGGAAAATCTCCATATAACTAAATGCAAGGGTGAGAGGTAGACTTCTGAGTGACACAATTACTAAACCAAAGAATGAAGTACAAGTCCTAGCAATTATCGCTAGAAGTGGAAAGGCACATAAAGATCCCCTTAGAGGAGATGTAAGTGAAAATATGCCCAAGGCCAAGAAAAATGAGGTGATGCCTCAAAGAAGAGAGGCAAATGATGAGAAAGAGATAGATAAAAGTGATAAGGAGGTGGGCAAAGTTGAAAAGCCGCAAGAAGAAGCAATGCCAACCATTCATGTTCCTCCATCGTTTCCTCAATAGTTGCATTAAAAGGAAAAGAGTGACAAATTGAGAAAATTTGTGACAAAACTTAGCAATCTTTCAATAATAATACCACTACTAGAGGTGATCCAAGAGATTTCAGGATATGCTAAGTTAATGAAAAAGCCAATGTCCATGAAGAATCTCGTTGAGGGTGATAACATTGAGGTTACTCATGGGTGTAGTGCTATAATGTATAGTAAAGTTGCAAAAAATAAAGATGACTCCGGATCATTCATTATCCCTTACACCATTGGGACTCATGAGTTTGCAAAAGCTCTTTTTGACCTTGGTGCAAGCATCAACCTAATTCCCTTTGTCATTTATAAGAAACTTGGCTTTGACTCTCCTACATCGACCTTGATGCAACTTTTGATGGCGGACCGGTCCATAAAAAGGCTTTGGGTATATTATTTGATGTTCTTCTGAAGGTGGACAAATTTATTCTCCTAATGGATTTTTTTGTATTGGATTATGAGATAGACCAAGAGGTACCTATCATTCTTGGCCATCTTCTCTTGGCTATTGGGAGAGCCATTGTCGATCTAGAGCTGGGGGCGATGAAATTTTGGGTACAAGAAGATGAGGTCTCATTAAAAATTTGCAAGTCAAAGAAGCAAACTGTGGAGCTCCAAGTAGTATCCGTGGTGGATGTTGAGAATGAGAAAGTGAATAATGAGGGGTTTGAGGACGCGCCGTGAGATTGAAAGAGTAAAGAACTCTTGTCACGACGATAACTAAGGCTCTAGGTGGGACGTAACCCATAAATTCCATGAGAGTAGCTCATACACTTTTTGATATGTTCTCATAGTGTTGATATTGTCTTTTAAATTTGAATAACCCATGCATTTGTGGCACTTTAGATTGTATCGAATAAGCTAAAAAGGGAAAAGTCTTTGAAAATTGAGTAAAATAATGAACAAAGAAAAATAGCGGAGCAAACTGCACTCAGTTACTGCAATCACGACCCCCATGAGCAGTCGTAGTTGTGCCGGTATTAGCAATCATGGTCCCCTACGCGGCCGTGGTCACTTCAGTCAGTTAACTCCTAGTTTTCCCTCATTTCCCTCACACTTCCTTTCAAGATTGTACTCTCAAATTTAGGCTAAATTTTGGTCAAATTGTGAGCTCTTAAACAGCCTCTTTGCACATTCCTTTTTTTAACACAACTCTAGTAAATGACATGAACCCATTCTTTTATTTTTGAAAATAGGTCATAGAGTGCATGAATAAGAAAGGGCCTACAATCGCTAATTGTTATGCTTTCCATATAGTTATATTTATTATTGGTGTGATGATGGTTGCATGATTGAGGTGTGCACAAGTTGGGAAATCTTGAGTACCCAATAGTTTGTACAAAAGGTAGGCTAATAAGATATGTATGCCAAGTGTTTGATTAATTGCTCAAATGAACTTTCAATAGTAATATCTGCTTTTTGAAGGGCACATTCACATACATCTATAACATTGTCCACATGACTTTCATTTGCACACATATTGTAGAACATGCTAGCAGTCTAAAATTGGGGAAAATCTGAGTATGCAGAGCTTACACGGAACTAGCCTCAGGTGTCACGATCGTGGTCCTAGATAGTAAACACAGTAATGCAAACACAGTCCTAGACTCGCGATCGCGGTAACTGAGGACAGGTCTGTGTAAGGTTAAAAAATCATGTACTTCTAATTTTTATCCTGGAAACTATACGCACTTAGTTCAATGAACTTTAATGGTCAATAAAGCATAACTTGTATGATTAAAATGACATCAAAAGATATAATGTGTCTTTAGTGCTTTCAGGACAACCTAATAGACAATTATGATCATATTCGATTCATGGTACCCGAATGCCACACTCACTACTACATTGATCTTTAAAAGACAAAGATGCTCTTGGAAAGAGGTATATGTTTGGAGAATATACCAGAGAAACTATCAGCCTTCCACGACAAAGTTAAAGCCACAAGGTGGAAGTGCTTTGCCCCGTATCCATGCCTTACAAATGAACAATAGGTCTATAAATTTTATACAAATATTAGTGAAGTATCTTTATCAAACCCACTCAATGTTATTGTCAAGATTCGGGGAAAGCCGGTGAAAGTTGGGGCTAAATAAATCAATGATGTTTATGGGATCAAACAGGCAGACATAGATGAATTCAAAGCAAAGCGGTGTAAATAAGGGAATTGGTTGTAACAATGGCTATGTCTCAAAAAGAAAGTCTCGTGGACCAAAACTAAAAGCAATATTTCTATGAACGACTTTACTTTTGAGGCTCTAATATGGTTGCATATCATTTGTACCCGAGTGTTTCCTTGCACTAACATGACAACAGTCCCTGAATTGCATGCACGTATGATTGCTTGTATTTTAGATGATATTCCATTGGATGTTGGTCTACTCGTGGTCAATGAAATAGATCATTTAAAAAACCAAAGGGGTACGAATCTCTTATACTCCTCTTTGATTACTAAGATTTGCAAAAAAATGAGGGTGAAAGAGTATGCTAGTGATACATGGGTGTGTCGTAGCACATCTATCTACCCATTAAGGATTCGAGGAGAAGGCGCACTAGGCAAAAGCAAGAAAAAGGATTAACTTGGAAGAGACAACATAAAGAAAACCCGAACCTCATAGGTCAACCACTATGGGACCTCTTGAAGAGATTGGAATTAATATTACAACCATTAAAGAGATTGTGTCTAGCTTGCCTCAAGGGTCGGGAGAGACCTCCAGCATATATCACTCATATGTGTCACGTGCTGAGTATGATGAGTATAAGGAGGACCAAAAGAAGCAAAAAACTACCCTTGATGCAGATTTAGGGAGCACTCTTATCTCCTTAATCCTTGATTATTTATGCAGTAGGGACACTGGTACCTTTTCAATTAGGGGTGTCTCCTTATTTATTTAATTTGGGCATGTATTATTGATATTCTGCATACTTTTCTGCTCTTTTGGATAGTTCTTATATTTTTTTGGGTTGTAATATTTGGGAACTTTGATGGTGCCTACATCTGCACGGAGTAGTTATTTTGTTCTTGTTTCATTAATTTGTGATTTTAGTTTCTAACCATAAATGCAAGGGATGTCAGAGTACATGTGGAATTGATGATTGGGATTCACATTTACACCTATTGGTGAAGTCTTAGTAACCATATGAAAGTCCACCCATACTATAGTTTGCAATGTAAGACGATAGCTTGGGTTGTTTCCATGATTAGCAAAATTTTGCAAGGTTTGGATACAAAAGCAAACACCCTCTTCTGTCTAAAAATTTTGCCAAAGTCGAAGGCATGTACATGAGAAACTTTGTGATAGCTTTCTCTCTCTTTCTTTGACTCTAAAAGTTGATTTCAAAAAAATAGGGGATACTCCCCCCCTTGTCTTGAGTGAGGAGAATAATTGACCCCTGTTGAAAACATTGGCATGCCGTGTGTGTGAGCTTGATTGTATACATCCCATGTTTTCTTGTACTATCTAGTACTTGCCCCCTTTAGTCTTTCAAAACTAAATTTTGGTTGTGCTTGCTGGGTAAAATGATCATTGGTCATCATGTGATTGTGGAAACCTACTTTAGCCTAAAATGTCCACCAATACATAGGAGTTACCCCTAGTTACCCTCTTTTAGCCTTTGGACTTTTCTTTGGCAACCATACTATAACGTGTGACCGTTCTGCTTATGCTCTCTTGAACTCTATCCTACTTGAACTTAAGAATGAAAATTGAGGCTAAAAGCCTAAGTTGGGGGTGATGTAAAGAGAAAGGAAGTGTAGTGAGCCACGAAGTCATAAAAAGAAAAGGAACCTTCAAATCTAGCAAGTAGGATTTTGCTTTGATGGAAAAGATAGTCCATCGAAAGAACGAGTTACATAAATCTTGAGGCAAGCATAAAAAGTGAGGCAAAGAGGTGAAAAGACTTTGGGTAAAGCAAAAAAGACAAAGTGGGTAAAGTAAAAAAAGACAAAGAAGTGGCTTAATAATCAAAAAGTGATGAGTATATGATGTATAGGTTTAAGGAGGGTATAGCCTTATTGTCCTAAATTGCTATCCTACCCTACCCTAAACCTAAATTACAAGTTCAAAAATTTCTCTGTGATTTCCAACCAAGTGTGTTTATTGTAGTGGCGATTGAAAATAGGGGCAAGCCTATGGCATGGCACTTGTAACATGAAGAGTTCCTATTGAGACTGAGTGATTGCACTTAAATTTCCTTGTTGTGTAATTGGTACCTAGGTATGTGAACCTGTATGTGAACCTTTCTTTCTTGTGAGGGGGCATGTAGGTTAATTAAGGTGGGTGATTTTGTAATCTTTTGTGCAATAAGATGAGTGGATGTATAACATGATTGTAACCGGCTTATGGGTCACTTCTAGAGTGTTAGTAATTGTAACATAGTCATTCTCCAAGATCCATTGCATCCTTCCTCACTCTATTTTTTGATAAGAGGTATTATTAATACTTTTCTATCCATGTGTGAAAAGCTTTTTGTGGTAGAAACCAAGTTGAAGTCTTTATTGTCATTAGGAACATAAATAAGGACATACATGGAAAGGGTCTCATGGAAAGAGGTAGTGTTGCTTAGGGAAAATCAAGGATCTAAGTTGGGGGTGTTGATAAGTGGTAATCCTACCACTCATTCGCACTAATCATGCATGCATACCACCATGTTTTGTATTAGAAAATGAGGCATCATATGGATTTAAGTGCACTAACACCTACATTTTATAGGTATAAAGTGGAGAAGGTGGGCATATGTGTAGTAAATAGAAGAAAAAGGAGTGCAGCTGGAAACCTGAAGCAGTTAGCCTTAGTTACTACGACCGCAGTCAGTCAACATGGTCAGCAAAGCGTGGTCGCAGAACCTAAACACAGTCGCGTAACACGGTTTCGAACAAACATACGCGATCGCGGATCAATGAGAACAGGCCCAAGGGAAGAATTGTAAAATGTCATGGACGAATCCTAAATCATATATAAGCAAAAACCCTTTTTTCTTTGGGCATTGCTTACCTTATAACATAGTTTTAAATTCGAAGCTTTAAAACTTAATTTGGAAAAGTTGCAATTAACATTGGAGACTTAAATTTCTTAGTTGCTTTGTGGAGAATGAATGTTTTTGATGACCCACATGGTATATTTCTCTTTACATTCTTCATGAGTAGCTAAATAATTTAGTCTTTGGATTATGTTGAACTAGAGTGTGATTGTGTATGGGTATTGTTGTGTTTGCATGGATTTAAGTTGTTGTGTATGGATTTCACCATTGCTTGAGCTTATGTGTTAGAATTTGATGGGTGAAAACTCCAAATCTCCAAATGGGTTTGGTGAGTGAAAGCTCCATGCTCTAGAAACCCTTTGTCATCCTCAAAAAAGGAATTTAGGTAAATATTAGGTAACCCATAACATCCTTGAAAGAGGGTTATCAAGGGACAAACAATGGTGAACAACTAAGCCTATGGTTTACTACCCTTTGAAATCTTAGAAATAAGTGTTTACAGAGTGTAAATTATGTCAAGAACATCATCCTAGAAAGAGGGATGCTTGGTTGAGGTTTTGGGTGGTTATATAAACTCCACACTTGTTAGGTGTTCGAAAGAGCCAATGGGTGAAACATTAGGGTTTTATTGAAAGATTGACTTCAATAATCTTCGACCTATCCTATCCGTGAACTAACAACTAAAGTCCATAGTAAACCAACATTATCCCGCATGCTTTGCCTCTAAGGATACATAATCCCAAGATCTCTCCTAACCTTGAGTTTAAACCTAAGATAGCATTTACCGCCTACTTGTTGAATGTTGTGTGAAAAGTTTTCTAACAATTCCCCAATTTATTTATACAGGTTATTTTCATTAGCATTCCAGGAAACCTCATAGTAACTTGAGCATCCATAGGTTTGATGTCTATAGCATTCACTCCCTGAGATTCGACCCCAATTTACATTGGGTTACTTGACAATGACCGCCTCACCCATCAATCATGGGAGTGCGGTTAGCGCTATCATTTATGATGTCTACTTAAGCGGTCTGATAACTACTAAAGCGTCTAGGTGGGGACCCATCTTGGATGCTAAAGCAATCACTTGGCCGCTTAAGTGACCACCACTTAAGCGACAACACTGGCTGAAACTTGATTTTTGCTAAATTTTCATTGGACGCTCGGGATTCATTTGGAATTTGGTGAATGAAAATGAACAATGTTACGTATAAAATAGACATTTCAAACTCAATTAAGCAATCTAAATTTTCATCTGAGGTTTTTTCAACGTAGTATGTGTCCCACACCCAATGACCATTTTTATCAAAATCCACTCAATAGCCCAAAAGCCTTGGGACCAAAACCAAAGGTCCTCCTCACCTAAAATTGGCATTCCAGAGATGAAGGAACTATCAGAATTGGCATACGAGGTTGCTAACCTTATGTTTACACCCGATAGCTAGTCCTTAAGAGTGAAAACTTAAAAATAGGGAGTTGGCTCTTAAAACCAAATGTATTACCCGGTAATCAAGCTGTGAGATCCAACAAGTCACAAATGAGTTGGGGCAGCTATTAGAAATATCTAAATGGAAAAAAAGTGTGTACTGCTACAAAAGACTTACAGGTTCATTATAATATCCACTACTAAAATGACTTTTATCCACAAAAGTAATAGGGTTATGATGCACCTGAGGGATTGAACAGGTGGGGATGATGAGCCCGCATCTCGATGTCGATCTCCAAAGTATAATGGGTTGTGTTTCTAATAAACCTTAACCACTAGAATCTCTATAGACCAAAACTACTTGACATCACTGGCTAATATGAGAACTTGCGCATCTATGAAAGTCAACCTCTCATTCAACTAAACTGAGTCCCACAAAAGCACATATGGCTTATCAGGAATATAATGATGCAACATAGAAACATAAAAACTGGGTGAACAATGGGAAAACTAAGGGAAAGTCCAACTCATAAGCTACCTCTCTAACTTTCCAAAGTATCTTAAATGGCCCAATATAGCTGGGGCTAAGCTTGCCCTTTCTCTCGAACCTCATCACACCCTTTATGGATGATACTCGAAGGAATACTCGGTCTCCAACTCCAAACCTCAGGGCACGAAGTCTACAATCTGCATAAGCTTGTTTCCTGATTTAAGCTACCCCCAGCCTATCCTAAATCACCAAAATTCACTCCAACGACTCCCAAACTAAGTCAATACAATAGGGCCTAACCTTAGTGGTCTCAAACCACCCTATCGGAGATAAAAAATGCCTACTATATAATGCATCAAATGGGTCCATGTAAATGCTTGAATAGTAGCTATTACTCTAGGCAAACTCTACTATTGCTAAGGGTTTCGCTCATGGACCTCCAAAGTCTATAACACAAGCCCAAAGCATATCCTTGAGAATGTGAATAGTCCTTTCTGACTGCCTATCAGCTGAGGGTAAAGAAAGGTGATAAGGTCCACCTGAGTACCCAACTCTCCCTAAAAAGTCCTCTAGATAAAAGAAGTCAATATCAAGTCTCTGTCTAAAATAATAGATATGGGCCCTCCATGCAGGTGAACGATTAGGCAAACCTCTCAGCACTGAAGGATATCTGAATATCAAGGAAATATGCCGATTTAGTCAATGGATATACAATGACATAAGTGTCATTGGAACCATGAGAGATGCGCGGCAACCACTAACAAAGTCCATGGTGATCCGCTCCTACTTATACTAGAGAATGGTCACTCTCTGAATCAGGCTAACTGGTCGAGCATCAAAGGCCTTTACCTGCTAACAACACAAGAAATAATCCATAAAGTTTACGCCTCTCTTAATGCCACTCTACCACTAGTGTTGCCTCAAATCTCTATATATCTTAGTTGTCCCAGGGTAAATAGAGTATCTAGAGCTATGAACGTCACATAATATTAACTAAATCAACTCTCCAACTCACATAATACTATTGCAGCCATCATATCTCAAAATACCCTTCGAATCTATGGTAGCCCCCTTAGACTCACCCTTTAAGACCTGATCATGGATGCCATAAAGTCTACTATCCTTAAACTGATCAGTCTAAATCTGCTGAAATAAAGAACACTTGCTTCAACACTAGCAAGGATTCTCCTAGAGTTGGAAATTTCAAGTCAAACCATCTAGTTGGCTAAGGACTGAATGCCCCACACCAATGACCACTCAAAAACTCAAATAGATGCAAATCTACCCATACTCACTGCCTTTCGTCTCAAGGCATCCACTACTATATTTTTCTTGCCTGGATAGTATAGAATAGAGATGCTATAATCCTTTAGGTACTCTATTTATCTGTGTTGTATCGAATTAAGATCTCTTTAATTCATAAGGTGTTAAAGACTATGTTGATCATTGTAGATCTCATAATGAACGCCATACAAGTAATGCCTCCAAATTCTAAATGCAAATCTAGCGCTGCCAACTCCAGATAATGAGTGGACTAGTTGCAGTAATGAACCTTTATCTACCTCCATGCATAAGAAATAACTTAGCCTTGCTGCATCAGAACACAACCCTAACAAACATTGAAAGCATCACAATGCATGGTGAACCCCTTGCGCTCGACAGGAAGAATCAATGTATGAGATAATGTGAGCAAGTCCTTAAGCTACCAAAATCTCGACTTGCACTCTGTATACTACTAAAAAGGAACCTACTTCCTAGTCAATCTAGTCATTTATGCTGCAATAGTAACAAAACCCTTAACAAATTTCCTGTAGTATCCTGCTAGACTAATAAAGCTACGAGCCTCTAACGAAGATGTAGGTCTAGCCCAATCACGAATAGCCTCAATCTTCACTGGATCTATAATAATTCTATCCTTAGACACCACATGTCTAAGGAATGTAATAGGCTAGAACACACACTTTAAGAATTTGGCAAAAAACCTATGATATCTCAAAGTTTGGAGAACAATTTGCAAATACTACTCATGCTACTCCCTACTCCTAAAATGCACAAGAATATCATCATGAACACAATCATGAAGGAGTCAAAATAAGGTTAGAACACGCAGTTCATCAAATCTATGAACACGACTAGGGCATTGGTTAACCTAAAATACATCACTAGGAACTTATAATGGCCATAGCGAGTCTTGAAGGCTATCTTTATGATGTCCTCAGCTCAAATCCCCAAGTAATGGTAATCGAATCTTAAGTTAATCTTAGAGAACACCGCTGCTCCTCGAAGTTGGTTAAACAAGTCATTAATACGAGGCATAGAATATATATTCTTCACTATCACATTATTCAGCTACCGATAAATAATGAGCATACTCATACATCCATTTTTTTTACTCACGAACATAATAAGAGCACCCTAAGGCAACACACTCAGCCTAATAAAATACTTACCTAGAATATCCTGAAATTGAGAATTCAGCTCCTTAAGATCATTAGAAGCCATATGGTAAGGTTTCATTATTATAGGTTGGTTGCCCATCTCAAGATCAATAACAAGTTCAATAGCATGCTTAGGAGGAAGGACAGGTAGATTGGTAGAGAAGTCATCATAAAAATCATAGGCTATAGGAACAGAATCAAGTGAAGGACTCTCTGCACTAACATCACAAAATATAAGAAAGATAAGATTAACAACCCTTTGATATAAGTCTCCTATCCAAAACATAAGAAATAATCGTCATTGTCATATGACTAATAGATCTCTACCATACAATCAAGGGTATTCTAGGCATGGCTAAGGTAACAGTCTTGGAAAAACTATCTAACACTTCAGATAAGAGGATATGTCCAGAATCACATCAAAGTCCACTATATCTAACACAATAAGATCATCCTTTGTATCAAACTCTTTAACAATAAAAAAACACATAATTTATAAACTTGATCCACTTCTAAAGAACATGTAATGAGATAGATAAAGTCTCCTAAGACAACTCTAACTGTGGTATATAATAAGTAGACATATATGTATAAGTGGATCACGGATTAAAGAAAATAATAGTCGGATAATGGTACACTGAGATAGTACCTATTATAGCAACATCTGAACATTAGTGTACCTCTAGTCTACTAGGTATAATATATAAATGACCTTGCCCATTACCTGTTTGGGTGCCTAACCAGCTTTCCTCCATACCTACCTGAGGAGCTCCTCGAGAACCCTAGGGACCACCCCTGTAACCCTTTATACCACCTTTGTCTGGGGTAGCATTTTCCTAATCGGCCGAATATTTTACACTATAGATTTAACTACCCCATATAGAGGACACTCTCTAGAATAATGATCGAAGACCTTACATTCACAGAAAACCCCTGGTAATTCAATTTGACTAAGCCAAAATAGCCCCTTTGATTAGAAAACCCTAAATGTATGGCCATCAAAGGCTAATTATTGCTCTAATACAGATAATTACTATAATTGGGATGATCCCCATCAGTAGTCTAAAATATGGCTTGAATGGGCATACAAGAAAGATCTTGATGCTGATAAGACTAATATGAAAGGTAACTACCCTGAGAACTTATTCCTCTAAACTGTGAGCTGCTTCATCCCCCATTGAAACTACCCTAATAATGAGGCCTCTTATCGCTAACCCCTTGGGCCTTGTGATTTATCAC
Organism: Capsicum annuum; assembly: GCF_002878395.1. NCBI lineage: Eukaryota > Viridiplantae > Streptophyta > Magnoliopsida > Solanales > Solanaceae > Capsicum > Capsicum annuum. The sequence goes on along the minus strand of NW_025831672.1, from coordinate 780,324 downwards.
CTCCATAGTTTGATAATAATAAAATACCTCAATAAAAGACCTACCAGCAGCAACCAAGATCTGAATAGCCATGCAAAGAGGAAGTCTTAATCCTTAAACAAAACACCAAATTTATTCATACTCAGTCAGTAAGATAGTTATAGCATGCCTGGCCAACTCCTAAAATCATGTCTCATATCTAACATAATCATAGAGCCCATTCCCAAATTAGAGAAATAATCTCTCAAATGCTCAAAGAGGCTACAGGTCATATACTTCTCTAAGAAGACCTCGGATAACTTAGTTCATAGCAAAAGAGGATATCAAGCTGGCCAAGAATCAATATAACCTCTACACCGATGTCTAGTTGTTGTGTCTATTAGAAAGTAGTGTAATAAACTTCACGAGCCTTCATTAGGCCTAAATTATAGAGCCTATCCTCGAAGTAGTTAAGAACGAAAGCATCCTCGCCTAAAGAGCTTAAAAATAGGCAAAATCAAACACAAAAATCTACTCAATATCTTTTGCTTCTCAAAAAACATAGCCGGATGGGTGACTACCAGCTCAGTAACTACAGACAGTAGTGAGACCTCAACTCTAGGAGCTGCAACTATAAGATATACCTCTGCATCTATATCACTCTGATCCATAGACTGAACAACATCAGATGGTGCTCCACTAACTAATCCCAGAAACTAGACAAAACCATCTCTGAGCATCGACTAAGAGATAAACCCCAGTGGAGCCTAGGTTACCCACTATCCCACGCTCACTACTAGAAATTACTCCTATTGCAACAAATCTTTTGGCAATGGTTTCAAAAGCATTGCTATAAGGCATCTATTGTAGCGCTTCCAACCGTTGCAAAAAAAATTGTGTTAGGTGAACTATTTTGTGCAATAACTGTTGTGATTGATTGATAACCATTAAAATTTATACAAATGGTTTCATGAACCGTTTCCATAAAGTCACCTATGACAACACTTAGTTGACAAAAAAAGCAATTGCATCAGTTGTAATTGATTCCCTCCCAAATTTTTCATTGTATCTGCCAAAAACTAAAATAATATATAATAAAAATTAAAGAAGCATATAAAGAAAATTTCCGATTACTGTTGAAAATTTCCCATTTTCAACCACATACCGCCAGTACGCTTATTTTTCGATTCAAACTTGTGCATCTTCACTTGCAGTTCCTTCTTCTCGCTCTCTGATTCCTCGATTGACAACTTGAGCTTACCAATTCTTTACTTGTTGACGTCATTCTCGTGAAGAAGCTAAGTTTTCTCTTGCTCTAATGCGGTGATTTTTTGCTTCAGTGCCACCGAGGTTTTCGCCCATGCATCAGAAGTTTTCGACGACGCGCTGGACCACACACCACAAGTACGCTCCATCCACACACCACACACCACACACCACCAGTAGCTCCGTCCACTCATCACCAGTAGCTCCGACCACACACCACCAGTACACTCCGACCATACACCACCAGTACGCGACCACAATCACCACCAATCGACCACCAGTGTGTGCTCCGACCAAAAATCAGCTTCTCCACTGCTCTGACAACCACTTCTATTTCATCTCTCAATTTGCACTTCAATTTCCGAGAATATTTGGGGTTTTCTTCTTTAATTTGGTGATTTTAAGGTTAGGGTATTTTTCTAATTGATAATTTTGACCAAATTTTTTGAGTTTCTATTTTGGAGTTTTCTTTTAGCAGATGCTCCTTTGTGATTTGAAAATGAGTTGGAAATCAGAAATCCAAGTCAAGGAGCTTAAAAAAGGATTGTTGGTATATATGGTTGTGTCGATTACCTCTTATCATGGATTTATTGTTTGTTTTGATATTGATGATTGTAGGTAACACCATATTGTTTTTTTGGTCCCAATCTTTTGCAATATTTTTTTTTTTCATGATGTTTAATGTTTTTGTACATATTTCCAGTATGCTTAGGTTTGTAAAATAATTCCATCTAATGTAGTCTATTGAACTCAATTTGCTTTGCTAATTTTCTCTCAAACATTAGGGTTATATTTGTCGGATTGCTAATTTGTTATTTAATGGACTGTGTGTTGGATAACATTCCAATTATAAATATTCAAGTGTTACTTTTTTTGTGCGCGTTAGATTTTGGGTTTTAATTCTTTAAGTCAACCTGCAGGTGATGCAAAAAAGGCGGATCATTTGACATCCCATGATGGAGCTAATGAGAAACTCTATTTGTTCAAAACACACTTGCTTGAAGAAGGCACAATTGATGTTGTGGTTGATGTATGTGAAGGTGTATTTCATACAACGTCCCTTTTTACCATGGAATCAAACGTCCACAGGTTCCTCACTCATTCTCCTGATTAATATGGTTTTGATGGCTACTTTTGCAAGCATGCTCTTAGGAATTTCATAGTTAGTCTCGTTGTAGCATTCCTTTATTATTCATGAATTGTTGTTCTTTCTGTTATTTATACCGATATAGTTCTTCTAGTTATCACGGTACTCTCAAATTTAGATGACTTTTTACTTGTTCTATCCTAAAAAATAATATCACCCTTTTATATTTTAAAATGATTTAAATTTAGAATTTTTGTTTATCTTTTGATGAGATGATTTATAGTCATACAAGTTTCTAATACTTGTTTTAAACTAAGAGTTTCAAAAGTTTTCATTTCTTTCTTGCCTTGAAGGGTGTGGCCTAGTGGTCAATGAAAGGGGTCGATAACCATAAGGTCTCACATTCAAATTTCAGAATAGACATAAATACCAGGTGATTTCTACATATTTTTTCTAGCCTTGGTGGATAGAGTTACCTCGTCCTTATAGGTTGTTGGAGGTGGCAGGTACACCATAGAATTAGTCGAGCCAAGTGAATGTTGGCTGAATGCCATGATTACTAAAAAAAATAGTCTTCCCTTATTTCATAAACTTTGAGCGCAATTTGAAAAACCACATATAATAAGATACTATCTCAAAGGATTACTGTTGTTCACTTTTATTAGTTAAATATAAGAAAATCATACCTACAAAGCTGGCTATAGCTGTCTTGGATTTGTTAGTCCTATTTCACTATTTTAGTTTCTAGTTTCTGGTTTTTTCATCTATTGATGTAATGGAATATCCCTACTGTTAAACGTGTAGGCTGAGATGATTGATCCTGCATTAAGGGGACACTTAATGTACTTGGATCAGTGGCTAAGACACCATCTGTTAGAAGAGTGGTTTTGACATAATCTGTAGCAGCAGTTGCTTTCAATGGCAAGCGAAGAACACATTAAATGGTGTTGGCTTATTATCGAAACTTGGCTTTTCTGTGGGAGGATGGTAGAGGTACTAAAGTTGTTCAGAAGCGGTGAAGGCTTATCAATTTTTTAAAATCCAATATAAGTGTCTAGTTTTGAAGAAATGGTTTTGAATTATGTTTACGTTTTAACCATCTTTGGTCTCGGTTAACTATAAAAGAATTTTTTCAATAAAAATAATACAATATTGCAAAATTTACAATGTGTGCATCTTTGCTCATAGAGCAATGATAGAGCGTGAAAATGGTTCTTTGATTAGCACTACACTTTGATAATATACAAAAAAGTTTTTTCAATTATCTTTCTCTTATACATATGCCAAGTGGTAAAACTAATGAAGGTTGACTAGAAAATATGTTATGGTATATATGCATAACAACACAACTTTCTCCCTTTATCCGATTTTGGGTCCGATAATGTGAATGTGCTCATGTATATGGATATGGTATATATACACAGCAATGGTAAGATATCCTATGTAATTCCACTAGTGGGGTGTGGGGAGGATAGTAAAATGGATGGAAGCAAATTGTTTATCTTTAGTTTTAGTAGACCATGTTAAGCAGGAGGTGTGGCTGAGATACTCATCGCATTCCAGTTCACGGTTATTCTTACCTCTGTTTATATAGAAAAGGTACTGGACCATGTTACTAGTCTAAATAGGTCTAAGCAAACATACTTACATTTTCTCTTTTGAGAAACATAACCAGAACTATTTTGGTTGCGTGTTGTTATACAGTGCTGAACAGTAATCACAGGGGGGTCTTAATCTTCGAACATACTTGATTTTGGTAGGCCCACTACAATTGTAAGTTTGCAAGATTGCTATCTTCCCATCTCTATTGTGTGTAACTCAGAACCTTTTAAGATAGATGTTGTTCACTTCTCATGCTTTGATGAAACAGAGAACTTGTTGGCCAAATACTGGAAGCATTAGAAGAAATTGGTTCTTTAGCTTAAAAATGATTTCAGTGACATTAGCCTTTTGAGTAACCAAGGTTCTACTCTTCTCATATAGAAGCTTTTACGACAAAAGGTACTGATGGTAGAGCTCCTCTGTATCTCAAACTGCCGGGTTTGAAATTTTAATAAGTTCTATTTTCACATGAATATATTCCAATACTTTTACTATTCGGCCATTTATTTATCAAAGAAGTCACACGAAATATTTCATTCACATCTTACAATTTAATCATAAATGCTAATTATTATCATTTGAACTAGTGCTCAGTCATTTCTATTTTTTATTTCACATATTTGAACTTTAATTGGTGGGGGCGTATTCCTGTTATGACTCCGTATTCAATGCTCCGTGTTCCGTGTTCCATGTTTATTACGAATATGTGTGCTTTCCTCTGCTTTATATTCCTGCATTCCTGCTTGACTCTGTTTTATATTCCTTATGGGTGCCGTATCTATGTTATGTCATCTGCTTCTGTGCTGTACTATGTGTTTGTGTGATATCTCGTGACTTGAGCCGGGGGTCTTTCGGAAACAGCCTTTCTACTTCATCAGAGGTAGAGGTATGGACTGCGTACATCTTACCCCCCCCCAGACCCCACGAAGTGGGAATACACTGGGTTTGTTGTTGTTGTTGTTGTTGAACTTTAATCTGCCATGTGTATTTATACGCTAATCTTCTAGATGACTGTGGTTGCATCGTAGGTTAGCTGTTTGTTCTTGCAGAAACCTTTTACATTTATCATAACAGATCTCCTAACACTATCGTATTAGAGTAGGCCAATTTTTATAGATAAGAAAAGAGTAGCACATATTTTTAGAAACCGCGATACCTGGAAAATAATGAGGTGTTGTCTTTTAGCGAGGCTTGTGGTGATATCATTGTCGTAGCTCTTTTGGGGCATATGGAGTTAATTATTGACTCATGTTTTATTGCTTTTTCCAGCTCTGGTATATACTTTCGAATACATTGGCTAAGGATGCTGAATGGAAGTTTGTGAAAGATAAAACTTTTGATAATGGTTACAATAAACCCAGCAACGGTTATAGGAAGTTTGTTTCAACCAACAACTAATACAAGTTGTGCTGCCATCTTACAATTGCTAAATGGTATGCTTTATGTCAAAGCAACTGATGTGTCTTTGATCTCGCCACCTGAACGTAGTTGTTTTATTTCTGATTGTTCTTTAAGATTTTGAAAGGAAAAAAATGGGATATTGATTGGTTATGTAACTGTTTTCCTAAAGTATTTCTTCAAGAGAATGAATCTAATAAATCAGTTTTTATTTTTGTCTATTCTGATAAGGGACGACCCGGTTCATACCTACTCCGTAGGTGTCGGGGAGGGGGGGGACCACTCCGGGCCTGACCTACGCGCCCTCACCCCAGCTTCGCTGGAGGGGCGTTTCGAACCCCCGACCCTGGCACACCACGGTAAGCAAGCTTACCGCTGAGCCAAGGCCATCCCTCAACTTCAGTAAATTAAATTAAATAGGTCTACTTTGTATCCATAACTTCAGAAAATTTAAGTTGGCCTACTTTTAATCCATGCTTCTTGCAATGTCCTTCAATCTTGATGAGTAAATGTTACAAATACTAATTTTATAGTGATTCATAATATGTTTAAATTCTTTTTACCATTTCACCTACATGGATCCTTTTCTTTTAGTTAGCTTTTTCTTGTCCAACAACATTAACTTTGGCTCAGTCTCAAACAAGTCGAGGTCGACAATATGAATCCACACTATCACCTATATGTATCCTTTTCTTTTTGTTAGCTTTTTCTCGGATTGGGCATTAAAAATGTGGAGTTCGAGATGCTGGGAACATGTAAAAAGGTAGTTTTGTTGTGCCATTTGGCTGTAGTAGGTTCTCCTTTTGTATATATCTATTCTCTTTTGAAAGTGCAAGTGCAAGAGAATTTTGCACAATGTGATTGTTGTTTAGTATTTCTAGTGAGTCCTGTTAGGGGTACAAAATATTATGTGTTGCAATAAACTTCCAAGAATTTAGATTCTATGTCTTCTGTCCTTGTTCCTTTTTTTTGCCCTGAAAAATTCGTAATTGGTGACTTTAGGTGCTTCAATATATCTATTAATTATTTCGACTTTCTTTTATCTTCTCTGTTTATGGATCCTTTTCAATTCTGTCTTCTGAAGTCTTGTAAACACTAGAAAAAAATTGAACCTTAGGTAGCTGGTTCTTCTACTTTAAAAATTGGTAACCATTATTTAAGAATAAACTATTTAGTATGTATACTATACTGAAACCATATTTTTAAAGAAATCCAACCTACTGTCCTTGTGCAGTTGATCCTATATTGTTAGGCTTGTTTCCTAATGTCAACTTAAATGATTTTGCAGGTATTCTCTGTTAACACTTGTATCAGAAGCCATATGCCATTTAATATATCCATTTTGTTGGCAGGTGTGTTTTACTGGTTTATAAAATATTTTGGATCTGTGGCTGCTTATTCAAATTTCTATCATGTGTATTTTATCTATTTATATATTTGAATATATGAATTTATATATGCATTTATGTTGTATATATGTATGCATGTATATCTACATGTTTGTATATACATTTATGTAATGCCTCTATCGTATGGGGACTTTATTATGTTTTGAGGTTTCCATGGACTGTCATCTGATTTTTTGATGTTTGTTGTGCTGACACATGTCTACATTCTATTTGGCTGTAGTAGGTTCTCCTTTTGTATATATCTATTCTCTTTTGAAAGTGCAAGTGCAAGAGAATTTTGCACAACGTGATTGTTGTTTAGTATTTCTAGTGATTCCTGCTGGGGGGATTCTCTTGTTTCCTGCTGTTTTAGTCTATTCATGCTTTTCTTTTCTTAGGTGACTATCTCCAAGGATGATACTGTCATTCTTGATGGTGCTGATGGTCAAAAGAAGTTCATAGAGGAACGTTGTGATCAGGTTTTGTCATGCTTCTTTTTGCACCAATATCGATACAAACAGTGCACTTTAGTATGGGGTTGACATATAATTGTGCTCTTTGTATTTGCAGATTAAATCAGCCATTGAATTGAGCACATCTGACTATGACAAGGAATGCAAGAAAGTCTAGCTAAGATTTCAGGGGGTCTTACTGAAATGCATGTTTAAGGGATCGTTCAGAACTTTTTGTAAACTTATGACAACTCTTGAATTGTGAAATTATATTTTATATTTGCTTTTCGTATAGGTTGGATATTTTACATTACGATTAGTCGATTAATGTATTCCTATGTGATTTATATTATATTTCAGTGTAATATTTATTATTATATAATTAATTTCTTATTTCTTTATTGTGATGGTACATCTATAGTCCGTTGCAATAACTTTTAAAATACCATTGCAGTAGGTGCCAAAAACCATTGAGATAGCTTTAAAAACTGTTGCAATATTATAAGAAAGTCGTTGCAATAGGGTTCTGCCAATGGTTGCAAACAGCTGCCACATATCTATTGCATCAATTAGAAATTGTTGCAATTGGAAAAAATAAGTGTTGCATCTGAAGATAGAATAACCGTTGCTATAGATGAGTCTATGGCGACGGTTTTGATTCGTTGCAATTGAAAAAAAAAAGTGTTACAATAGAAGAAAGAATAACTGTTGCTATAGATAAGTCTATGGTGATGGTTCTCAAAACCGTTGCTAAGACCATTACTATATATCTATAGCAACGCTCACATATGTGATGCTTACTAAACCGTTGCGGTAGGTATGTGGCAATGATTTTTGTATATATTGCAATGTTTTTTGAACCATTACCATAGGGGTAATTTCTAGTAGTGATTAGCTAGGACGGAGGAATTTCTAGTGCTGAAGAAGGAATAGAGTTTAGTGAAGGCTCCCTATCAGACCCCTAACTGGGGCAACAACTCTTGCCTACCCTCAGGCTCTATTTGTGGACATATGCAAAAGAGTAAAACAAGGTGAATTTTAGGAACAGACTCAGACTCGTAGCATGAAATGAATGAAGAAGGAGAAGATCTCCAAAGAATATACTATAGCCTCTTAAAGTACGTCATTATTCTGATCAGCAGGGCTCTACTAGACACTTGCTCTTATACAAAAAATATCTGTAAATCTAGGCTCTAAAACCAATTTGTGGCAACTGGATTTGATAAGTCATAATGTGACTTACTTCAACCCATTAGCAGATAAGTCAAATTGTAGCCCGAAAGAACAAGTAATCGGCTAGTTGGTAGAAAGAAGAATAAATACTGAATTTACGCCAAAAATTGTATTACAAGCAATAAAATATAGGAATGATAGCACATCAAGACATAAATAATAAGAATAGTAAAAATATCCAATAACCTAGTAAGGTCAGTGCAAGAGCCTTTAGCAAAAGAATAAGAGTACTGGTAGTATCAATTATACAATCATCTCGAAAAGAATGGCCATCCAAAAATAGAAGGAGAGAAATTCATCTCCAGTACTGAAAGCTCACCCTATCTTCAAACATAGACAAAAACAAGTATGGATGTCAGCAGTGGTAGCTAGTAATCAAATATGAATCAGAAAAGATGTAGAAGTGTAGTATGAGTATTAAAATAATATGTACTCAGTAAGCATCATCGATTGAGTGATATAAATCATAAGAGCAAAATAAGATGCAAGATAGTAAAATAAAGTTAGGTGAAATGGCAAACCTGGAATAATGCTCCAAATGCCGAGAATATATAATCGAGTAGATAATAAAAAATAGAATGTAACTAACTATATTCTAAATGGGCCCTCATAAGTTCGAAAGGTGCAAACAAAATAAAATAATAAAACTAAGCCCCCATACGACCAAAGGATAAAATAAAGAAGGAAGTACTGATATTAATAATCATTCCTAACCGAACGTCAAAAACATACCCATGAATCCTCCCATATTATAAGAACGACTAGAACCGATTTCTTAATATAATAAGAACTTTTTAGTGCCAGACGTGAACCAGAAATAGTATCTTAAATATTGGACTCAAACTAAAATTAGTATCGTATATACCGGACTCAAATCAGTCTTAATATCATAAATGTTGGACTCAAATCAATCAAAAGTTAAAAAATACCTAAGTTCTCTTAGGGTCCAATATTAAAAGTAAAGTAACTACATAAGGCCCCCTAGATGTACAAGGTGCTAATTAAGACATTTGACCTTAAGAGAGTCGGCGGGGCTCGATACTAAACCCCAAAAGTTCATGCTAAGACAATTTATAGACAAAACTAGACTAAGGAATCTAAGTCCTACTATTAGGTGTCAAATAAGTCTAACAATTCCTTTAGTCATAGGTCAATCCCTGAAAAAGGTGTTAGGCCAATTCTACCAAAAACTGGTTCACTATTTGATTGATTAATTTAAATTTTACTACATATGCAGCTAAGTCATAATTTCCAACTCAAGTCTATCATAATAACATACTAATACCATAATAAAGCTCAGTCTAAGAGAAAGGTAACCCTAGCATACCTGGACGCCGATGCATGCCCGAGAAAGTCTACTATATTAGAGATTTTCCTTTTCAAAAAGCCTCTATACAATGACACTGTATCAATGGTCAACAAATTAATATGAGAATAATGATACACATATTGCATTTTATGCTTCAAGTATAAAATTGAGTCAAAAATCCCATGTAGGGCCCACTTGCGAAATCATAATTTTGAAATCATCAAAACGTCTCTCTAGGATCAATGATCATTTGCTCTAAATAATGAGTCAATTCTGAGGTCAATGAACACCAAAATCAAGCCATCAAGAAACTAGAATTTAAGGGTACATCAAAGAATTAAAATCAAGAATTAGAGAGAAATTTACAATAATCGAGATGGGTAAACGGTTTGGAATTGATTTGTGATATACTCGACTCTTTTATTCATATGTATCAATTAAATTTTCCTTTGGTTTGGAATTGAGTTGTGATATACTCGACTCTTTTATTTATGTGTCTACTCCAATTGAAGACATTGTGGTAGTGATCAATGTTCATCATGCATGTTTTATTTTATTCATATGTTTCTAGGCTTAGATAGATTTGATAATCTTGGATACGCTTGACATTGACATTATCCTGGGTATGACTTTGCTATCTCTACATGATATTGTTTTAAATTGTAATGCTAAGATAATAACCTTAGAGATACCTGAAATGGATAAGTTATAGTAGAAAGGTATGTATAAGCCTAAGCTTGTGAAGATTATATCTTTTTAGGGGGATATGAAGTTAGTTGGGAGAGGGTGTTCGACTGTTCTATCCCATCTATAAGATATTAGTGTAGAATCTCCTTTTATTAAGTTAGTCCCATGTGTTGTAACTTCAGAAGGTGTTTCTTACATATTTTCCTTGTATGCCTCTGGACTTGGACATTGACTTATAGATTGATTTAGATCCTGGTACTCATCCCATTTTTATTCCTCCCTATCGAATGGCTCTAGCTGATTTGAGGGAACTCAAGACTAAGTTGCAGGAGCTGCTTGGTAAGGAATATTCATCCTTGTGCTTTTCTTAAGGGTGCTCCAATGTTGTTTGATAATAAAATTTATGGTATCCTAAAGATGTGTGTTGATTACAGGTAGCTGAATAAGGTTACCATCAGGAATGAGTATCCCTTACCCTGAATAGATGATTTTTTTTGTCCAATCGCTGGGTGATTTCATTTTCTCTAACGTAGACTTGGTATTGGGTTATCACTAGTTAAGGATTCGGCCTAAGTATATAGCAAGGCAACCTTCAGGACTCTCTATGACAATTATGAGTTCTTGGTGATGTCATTTGGGTTGACTAATGTGACAACAACTTTCATGAGCTTGATGAATGATATCTTTTAATCCTTCTTATTTCCTTTGTGATTGTCTTTGTCGATGATATTTTGGCTTACTCCAAGATTAAGGAGACATATGTAGGTTAGCTTTACATTGTTTATGAGATTTTCAAGGCGAAGCAGTTACATTCTAAGTTCTCAAAATGTAGTTTTGGTTGTCTTCGATTACATTCTTAGGGCATGTGGTTATAAAAAAGGGTTATATAATGACCCTCCAGGTCATTTTCTCAATTTTGCATATTTTGTTATTTTGAGACTTCTTACAGCTGCTATAGGTCATTTATAACTTGTTAAAAGTATCAATTAAATTATCCTATAGTTTATTTGGATTTTAGGCTCATTTCCCTATATTGGAGCTTTCACTGTCAAGTTGGTCTTAGATTAAAAGTCCTGGTAAACAACGCCCTCAACTCTAGAAAGTTAATTTTAGGCTAAGGGGACCCTTGGTTTTGGTCTAGAGGCTTTCAGACTCATTTTCAGCTATTGGGTTGAATTTGATTAGAATGGAACTACAAGTATGGGACCCACATTTAATCAAAATGATCTCGGATAAAACTTTTGATGGTTTCGCTGAGTTTGGAATGTCGAAATTGATATTGTAGCATAGTTAGTTTACTGTACGGGGTTTTGAATAAATCTCGAGTACCTGATAAAAGTATATTAGTACTTAGAAAAATTTGATGCCTTAACTGCTGTTGCAGTCATTTAAGAAACTTAGAGGATTCTTAAGCGATAGTCACTCACATTAGCGACCTTTTGCCGCTTTAAAGGACTTGGCTACCCAGCTGAGGTTTGCTTTAGCAAACCTTATCTTCATAATCAGACGTCGCTTTAGAATCAAGGGTTTCACTTAAGCGGTCCCTTCCTCTCTCTACCCATCAATTTAACAGTCAAATGTTGCATAAGAAGTTGTCATTTATGCGACTTAGTGGCTGCTTAGTGGACACTATTGGTATAATATTCTCTCATTCACCCAATTTCCCTTCATTTTATAGGGGATTTTCCGTGACTTTTTGAGCTTGAAATGTGAGAAATTGTAGGGAATCATTCATTGAAAGGTAAACTAGTTCGACACTCTTTGGCCATTTTCCATTAT
>NW_025831672.1:692313-765165 GCF_002878395.1 Capsicum annuum | reverse complement strand
CATTGAAAGGTAAACTAGTTCGACACTCTTTGGCCATTTTCCATTATTTCCCCCATCAAATTCCATCCTTTTTCACAATAAATTCCTAGAATTTAGGTCTTAAATTCCTAAAACTTAGGGGCTGACTTGGGCCTCAATTTGTACTCCATTCATTCTTAACTTTTTAGCACATATCTTCATCCTTCGAGGGACCTAATGACAGATTTAATTTTGGAATTTTGTTAGTGGGTCCCATGGGTCTATTTTGACCCAATTTTAGTCCCGTAGTTTTATATTGCAATATGAGTATTATTTTACCCCTATTAAGATGTACATTATTATTTTGATAGTATAACATCATTTTTATATCATAGAGAAAAGACGAACAATTTGTGATGTTTCAAGAATTGCAGTTTGATATTGAGGCAGGCTTCAGTCAACTTTTCTCAATGGGATTGTGTATAGTATAGATTGCATGCGAGTTAGGGATTATAGGATGAGTTGATGACTATTATACCACGACTTATCCTATTTAGGGAATTTTGGATAGAAAGGTGACCCAAACCTTAGCATAGGATATTCGTTTTTCCCATAGAATCCTACTACCCTTGATTATAAGCATGTTAACCATAGTTTTATGCTAAGGATCCCTTCAGTATAAGATTTACCATTTGACTTAGTGAATAGGAAGGTATTTCCCCGATTAGATACTTTTAGTGACTTTATGCCCTTGATTACCATAGTATCCTGAGTTATGAAACTTTTTGATGTTGATTATTTATTGTTAGTCGAGGCCATGGTTTCGATGCCAGTAGGACACCAAGTTAGTACTTGATCTTAGAAAGGACGTGGTTTTAGGTATATATGCATAGACGTCTATGGCTATATCATTTGGATATTGGTGATGGCATGCATACTTTTAAGAACATTCATGTTCAATTACTGGTATAATTAAAATGAACCCTTGGTTTTAATGCAATTTTTTAAAAAGAGATTTATTCCCACTTTTCAATTTAAAAATTAATTTTTTCTATAAAGGAAATCACACCACCTTACATAATGAACTATGATCTTTGAAACTAGATGTGATTTTCATGACCCAATTTATGAGTCATGATGGAACCTACGTTCTCCCACCAGTAGGAAAGCTAAACCATAGCACGGAGCATAAGCAATGGGCTAATTTGGTGGAAGAAGACATAAAAGTAAAAAATTTGCAGTAAAGACTTACACAAAAGTTCAAATAATAATAATAGTCTGAAAGATAGATAAGATAGAAATAACTGATATCACCCAAAACTGACCTCCAAAGAAGTATGTTGCGGCCTATGTCAAATATAGTAACCCTAAAAAGGTTAGGGTCGAACCCAAAGGTAATACGTGGAACAGTATCTCAAATTTGGAAAAAATCCACGAGCAATGCACAAAAGTAAATGGGGAATTTGAAAATCAATAGTAATAAGTAGGCGAACTTGGATGCTTAAGTTTGTAAATAATAAAAGACGAACACTAGGACAGTGTTCCACTCTGGCTTCTCAACTCCATAAGTTTCTCGTATTTGATCCACATAACCTACTACTCTATGTGCAAAGTTGACAAGCTATGTATTATAGACTATCTTGTGAATGTGTTGATAAATATAACCTTTCACCTTGTGAGTATCAGGGTGTCACCTTGCCGTCCTTTGTCTATAACCTCAGTACAACTCTCACCTTTTCAGTATCAAGTTGATTAGACGAGGGTTAATAGCCTCGAATCACTGTTGTAACCTTTTTTTTACAAATCTCAAAATCCCTTGTGAGGACTTTCTCGAATACAGGCAATTCATGAACATCTGCAGTAGCTTGGGGTATGATTAATATGAAAAATATTACAATACACTCAACAACAACATAATAGACAAATCTCTCACTTCCCTTAAATCGCTAATCCACCAGGATTCCCACAAAGCTAGTACAAGAAAATTAGCCAATCATGCCTATGCAACAATTAATGAAAATCAATGAAGAACATATGTAATTAATTACACAATAATAAAAGATTAAAATCCAAATTCTTCACTTGAATACAAAAGAAAAACTCAAGAATAGTTGCATCAATGATCAAAGTATGTGAGAGTATCAATAATATTGTAGAATATATGTCACATAATAAAGGAATAACCCTAGGTTATTTATAGTATCTCAAAGTAAAAAATAAACCTAGCCAAATCAAATTAGGAAAACTCTGTCGGCAGTGGTTACGCCTCTGGGAATGAGTTGTTATGCCTGGTTGCGACTCGTTGCCTGCTCTCATTTCTGTCTTCAGGCTTTAGTGGTTGTGACTCATAATGTCACCATAAGAGTCCTATGGTGATAATCGTGCTGAATCCAGTGAATCTTTATCTTCAATACTTTAGGTTCTGTTGTCCTTATGGCTCCTTACCATGAGTTACTGACAGTCCTTACGACTCGTAGTATTCACTCGTCATCACTAGAGCATCAACCTTTAGTATTTTTCAAAATACTCTTTTTATGGATTTACATTATGAGTCATAATCTATATTTGTAACTTTTAGCCTTTTATTATTTAACTCTTGGGAATCAACTTAGATCCACTAGTATCCTTATGAGTCTGGTTAAGAGTCATAAAGAGACTTAACAACTCATAACCTGATTAGTACTTCATCTTTTTCTAAGATTTCTTTTCTTCTTTTTAGTACAACAACACTTTCAACCTATTGTCCCTGTAAAACATCTAAAACCACAGCATATCCAACAAAACAACCTAAGTCAATGCATATTTTCTCTATTTTAAGCATTGAATGTGCCATAAAACCAAAGCACATCAACACCCTTAACTTGAAACTTTTGCATGTCCTCGGGCAAAAACTCAACACAAAAACAAACATGATGCTTACATAAAAAGATCCTATAGTATCTTTGGTAGTCAATTTTCAACTTTAGTTCACCTTATAGGAGAATCCTACAGTATCTTTGGTAGTCAATTTTCAACTTTAGTTCACTTCACATACCCTATCCTATTTTTAAAATTTAAAAACCCACTATATACAGATAGAGTATAGCATCATGACACACATGAATCAAGTTATGGCATTACTTTAGCAACAAACAACTAGGAATATTCCCAAGTTACAATACCTAAACAGATAAATAATCTAGCAATGTCACCCATGCACCCCCTCAGTCAAAGAATTCCCATTCACTTATATGGATTTATCGAGATAATACAGGGACGTTTAGCAAATGCTCTCACTCATAAGGAAGTGAAACAATGTGAACAAATGCAATAGGCTTGCCCTTATTTTCTTTACCTTAGTTTTCGGACAGTCGGGTTTGGATCACTAAAGGACTTTATTTTTCTTGTAATGTAGGCTTGGGGACTGTTATGATATATTTTGGGACATTTTTAGTGACATATACTCCTTGGCACTATGATTTCTTTGGGGTCCACTCATTTTCCAACTTTTCTTTTAATTCGCTCTTGTTTCTCCCTTTTTATTCCTTTTCTACATGTAGCAATTGGGGTGTCACCTATATCGGTGAACACTGCAGTGTCATCTCCTCCAGCTTCATATGTTTCACTTATTATTGACGTGCCTAACTTTTCCCTATTTGAGATACAGTTGGTTATATCTCTGGTTAAGCCCAAACCAGTCGTGGTCCTCGACCTAAAAAATCAATCAATATCTATGTGCTCTGGCAATCCCACCTCCAATCAAATCTAAGTAAACAAATAAGGGAATGCCAGTACTATATTAGTGCTAGTATCCCTATCCCTGATCTCATGAGCTATCAACTTGGATACATCAATATCATAGCCTGATATTATTCTTGTTATAGGCACTGCCTTCTCTGGACGTACAATATTTTCTGATAAATTAGGACTCAACCTATTTCTAACTAGGGTCCACCAAAACTTGGCCTGAAAGTTTAGGCTATTCTTCTTGATTTACGTTGATATTTTAACACCACCAACTACCTACGGGGCCTCCTCGTAAGCTGAAGTAATAATTTTTGTCATCCAATAAAATTGAATAATCTTATCTTCCAAACCTATTTATTCCACTTTGACATTTTTTATCTCTTCTACTTAAAAGTCCAATTTTGTGGTGATGGCCAGAAGTACAAATTTTGGCTCATGTAATATCTGGGAGATCATCTAAGCTGAGATGTTCACCCAAACACCTCGAATCAACAAGTTTGATGTTAGGTCAATACCCCTCTATAAATTTCCCTACGTATTTTGCCTCTTCAACTCCATCTAATACATAGAATAAAACTCACATACCAATGATTCTCTATGCTGACTCGGTGTTCTAGTCATCCTCTCAAACTGATATTGCTTGATCGCGTGTCAAATGCAGGCATCTCAGATATGCATGTTATGGTCAAACTTTTCTTAAGATGAATACCTCTTATATGAAAACATGTTGTCCATATAGGTCTTTTATTTTGGGCTATCCCCACCATTCAATGATAGGCACAAGAGCGGTCTCAATAGAAATTGGAGTGGGTGGTACCTGTAGTGGTGGTACTTCTCTAACTAAACTACCATACTCTTTACTGTTGTATTCTCCAAAGGCAAACTCGTTGTCATCCTTATTTTCATCTATGAACCCTGAATTATCCTCACCAGCATCACTACCATTTTTTTTCATTATCGTTAACATTATTTTCCTTATCAGAGAATGATGATGTATGGTATGGTAAGGTGGTAGGATTCTTTATCCTTGGTATGGACCTAGGTGGTGTGTCTTTCTCCACAACAATTTTTTTCTTAACCCAGTGTCTCTTTTCCCTTGGTTCAACCTGTCTATTTACTGTATATTCTTCAAAGTAACCGCTTGACTCATCGGTGTCCTTGTTTCTGAGGTGAGGAGTGGACTTTGGGGTAGGCTTCTTTTGGGTGTTCTTCTTCAGTGTTAGATTCTTTGATGAATAACCTTTAGGTGCCATTAGTACCTGTTGAAACAACCTTATTAGTGATAACTAAGATAAATAAAGAAAAAACAAGAAAACAAGGTGTCAGTGTAGCAAGATCTGGGCACACTGCGACTCATAAGTGCAAATCATTTCCTTTTATTACGTGTCGTAGTAAGACTCGTAAGGTGGAAGAATTCCTATTGAGTATTTACTGGTTAGATAACAAGTCCTTCTAATGAGTCATAATGTTATACTACAACTCATTACCAACACTCGTTGTCTGACCAGAAATACTTTCTTGATGAAATACCCTTCCCAGTCATTACAACTCTTGACTGCCAATCATATAGTGTGAGTATGACTCATTAAGATAAGTCGCAATGTTAACATAAACTACACTTTTCTAATCAACCATGTTAAGCATGGTTACGAGTCACGTAACGACTTGTTAAGTGACCTTACGAGTCGTTACGAGTCCCGTAGCTAATGTAACTAGGAATATTAGGGTAGTTGGTCCCCCAATTCATTCCTAGCACACAATATAGATGTTTGAAAACATCAAGCATCTCTAATTCATTCATTTCAATAAAATCTAGTCTATATTAAGTCATTT
This sequence comes from Capsicum annuum, assembly GCF_002878395.1. NCBI lineage: Eukaryota > Viridiplantae > Streptophyta > Magnoliopsida > Solanales > Solanaceae > Capsicum > Capsicum annuum. Next base: position 759,648 of record NW_025831672.1, on the reverse strand, counting down.
TCTCTCATTATCGCTCAAATGTCTCAGGACTAGGGCTTGTCTACTTATATACATACATATTTTGAAAATAAAAACCAAGCAACTAGTTCACAATGATATATTACTTTAACACGTAAGAATTTAACTTAAAATACTTACTTGAAGCTTTTATAGGATTCTTATCAAATGTACTTGAGCAAATTTCGAGCCCTACCCTTTTGAGATTTTTTAATTTAGGGGATATTTTATTGAACATGATGATGGGATGAAGTTAGAGTATGGTTGAGTGGAGTTGGTAGCCGAAGATAATGGAGGGAGCTACTAATTTTAATGGATGGAGCTACTAATTTTAATAATTATAATACCAATCAATTGACCCACTGGGTCTATGGTGTCGAGCTTGGTGATAACTCATAACCAGTGACTATGATTATTTGACTCCCTCTGTAAGGACTGGAACCTTACCTTGGTCTCTAATCATTGCGACTTAAGGCGACAAGTTGTAATCATTTACTATGACTCCATAAACCAAATACCTGAGAGTGCTTTGAGTTCTGGCACCCTACAACTCCTGCGTACGAATCGTTAATTCTGACTAAGACAAGAGAGTCATAATGCCTAGCACTAGAAATTTTTTTGGTCTTTTTCGACAATCTCATCCTTGCATATTGAACACTCAAGTTACCCTAAAATCAAATAAGTACAAAACATAGGTTACCTTCCATGCAATGCTTGATTTAATGTCGTGGCAAGACGTGGCTAGGTTGGATACTTAGATTTCACCAACTAGCCCCATGGGTTGCCTCCCATGCAGCGCCTGATTTAATTTCGCGACATGACTTAGTTGCCTTGGTTACACAAACTTTACCATGGCTCACATCATCAACTACTTTTACTTTCTCTATGGTGCCCCATATAGTGTTTTACTCTTTGCCCATTAACTTTGAATGAGGCTTTACCATCATGCTTTAATTCTATAGAACCATAAGGTAACACCCTCACCATAGTGAATGGACCATACCAGCTAGACTTTAACTTGCGTAGAAACTAGCAAAGTCTGGAATTATACAGCAACACCTGGTCACCCAGCTCAAATACTCTTTTATCAATTTTTTGATCATCCTTCAGCTTTATATTCTCTTTGTATAGGGCAGAATTCTCATAAGCTTGGAATCAAAATTCATCCAACTCATTTATTTTACTCATCCTCATCTTTGTTATATCATGCCACTAAAATTCAGCTTCTTAAATGCCCATAGTGCTCTATGCTTAAGTTCGACAGGAAAGTGGCATTCCTTGACATATGCAAGCTGATATGGGGAGACACCTATGGGGTTTTCATAAGCTGTCCGGTAGGACCACAATGAGTCATGCAACTTTCTAGACCAATCTGTCATATAGGCATTCACAGTCTTTGCCAAAATGAATTGAATCTCACTATTGTAGACTTCAACCTTTCCCCTTGTCTGAGGGTGATAAGGTGTGGCCACCTTATGCTTTATTTCATAATTCTGAAGAAAAATCTTGAACAAATAATTGCAGAATTACATCCCACCATCAATAATTATTGCACGTAAAGTGCCAAATTGAGAAAAGATATTTTTTTTAGGAACGTGGTGACACTTTTACCTTCATTATTGGGGAGCACTACCACTTCCATCCCTTTGGACACATAATCAATAGCAACCAAGATATAGCTCATGCCATAGGAGCTTACAAACGGCCCTATGAAACCACAACCCACACATCAAATATCTCCAGCTCTAAAATAGGGGTCATAGGGAGTTCATAACTCCTCAAAATAGTGCCTTGTCGCACAAGCTAAACAAAGTCATGATCATATTTGTATATTATCGACCTGTGGTACCCACATTGTAAGATTTTTTTGGCTGGCGGGTTCATCCATGGTGAACCCCAACTGTGAAACATGACAAACCTCAAGAATACTCATCATCTCCACCTTTGAGTTACATCTACAAATCATACCATCCACATAAATTCTGAATAGATAAGGTTCATCCCATACGAATTTCCTTACCTCATGAATAAATCTCTTCCACCACTAAAAGGATAAGTCTTATAGAATGAGATCACTTGCCAAGTAAATGGAAAAATCAGCAAACCAAGGAATTAGGTCTTGCAATGCTAACAAAATCCACTTGTCTGGAAAAGTATCATCGATTTTAAGGTCGTCCTCTATTTTTTTCATTGCTTCATTCTCAAGTCTGGACAAGAGATTTGCAACCTAATTTTTTGTGACATTTCTATCCTTCACCATAAAATCAAATTCTTTTAGCAAGAGAAAACGCTGAATTAATCTTGGCTTTACATCTTTCTTTTCCATTAGGTATCTCAATGTTGCATGTTCTGTAAGAATAATGACCTTAGTCCCAGTCAGATCAGACCGAAACTTTTTAAAGTGAAAAACCACTACTAATAACTCTTGCTCAGTAATAGTATAATTCTTTTAAGTAAGTTTTAATTCCTTATGATAATACTTAACTCACTCCCATAATTGAGGGGTGAGGTGGTTATTGTCAAGTAACCCAATTTGAATTGGGGTCGAATTTCAAGGTATGAATTATAGACTTCAAACCCTATGGGTATTCAAATTACTATGAGGTTACCGGAATGCTAACAAAAATGACATGTAAAATAAAATGGGGGGATTTGTTTGGAAATATTTAGTACAATCTATAACAAATGATCAAGAGATGACACTTTTGTTTTAAGCAACAATATTGGGGGAAATTTTGGGATTATGTCTACCTAAAGGTAAAACTATGTGGGTTATTGATAGTTTAGCATGAAATTTAGTTTTTAACTAAAGGATAGGCTATGTTGAAGGCCATTATAAACCACAACGATTTCACCCATTGGCTCTTTCGAGCACCTAACAAGTGTGAAATTCATAATCACCCAATACCTCAATCAAGCATTCCTATTTCTAGGATGATTCTCTTTACATTATTTACACCCCCTAATACACTTATTTCTAAGATTGCAAAAAGGGAGCAAACCATAGGCTTAATTTTCCACCATTGCTTTGTCCCTCTATAACCCTCTTTCAAGGATGTTATGGGTTACCTCATATTCACCTTCATCCCTCTTTTGAAGATGATAAAGAGTTTCTAGAGTTTGAGATTTTCACCCATCAAACCTATTTGGAGATTTGGGACTTTCACACATCAAATTCCAACTCACAAGCTTGAGCAATGGTGAAATCCTTACTCAACAACTCACAATCATGCAAACATAACAATACCCACACACAAATTACACTCTAGTTCAACATTATTCCAAGACTAAATTACTTAACTAAATTCCCTATGCAACATTGCAGTCCTACACTCCTTTAGTACCAACCCAGAAACCCCAGTCATGAACTTGCTCATACTAGCTTGGGTGTCAGAAATCAAATCAGAAGCATACTTAGGCAACTGGTTAAAATTCAAGCAGTACTTCTTAATAGTCATAGAGCCCTACCTCAAGTTCATAACCTCCTCAATATTTGCCTCTCATCTCCAGCAGAAAAAATTTGTCCAAGAGTGCATCTTGGAATACTTTCCAAGTCAGAGGAGCAACATTATCACCTCTACCCTTCCTCCATGATACAACCCAATCATAATAATTGTCCTTCAACTTGTAGGACACTAACTCAACACTTTCTTCCTTAGAAACATGCATTACTTATGAGATTTTTCTCACCTTCTCAAGGTACAACTGTGGGTCCTCATCAGCCATAGACCCATAAAACTCTGACAGATTCATCCGTATAAAATCATGAATCCTAGTCGCAGCTACATCACCTCCTTGCTGATTAGCAACTACAACCTAGTTATTGGCCCAAACATTGACAGTGACTGCTTGGGCTAATGCCTGAAAGGCGGCCCAAGAGATACCATCTCATTCAAAGGATCAACAAGTGGGGGTTGTTCATCATTGTTTATGCGGACATTCGCTCTTTAGAGAGGCATTTTTTGAAATAGAAGAGCACAAATTATTAGATGAGAGGGACAACTATAGGCATGATAGAATCTGAAAGAAGAAATAACTTTTTCCTAAAACGTCTTTTAGCCTCTTGCTTATAGATGTGGTGTGCTACACACCAATGAATAAGACTCTACTTAACGTGGCTTGTCAGACTTTGTAGGACTCTTTATAACTTAGGCTTTGATACCAAGTTTGTAACAACCTGAAATCGCCTCTCGAGATGTCACACGGTGCTTAAGGCTACAAGTATCCCCAAGCTAACCCTTTGATTCTGCTCCTACTAATAATACTCATTTCAAGATGAAATAATTCAAACACTAGCATAGTCATATCATATGAAGGGAGATACAGAGAAAATACTCAGTCCAAATGACCATATTACTGGAATTCTCAACCCAATCAGAATCTGGAAACTAGTCTGACAAAGCCTCTACTAATGCATAAACTAGAGAGTCATTGGGATAGGTCCCCAACTGACTCAAAATGAACTGAAAGTAATAACATAGTCTCTCAAATGCGAAAATGTCTGAAGATAGGTCCTCAAACCATGAGGACTTACCACTGTAGGAATGAAGATAGTGGTACTCGAAAGTCACTGACGAGGCTGGGCTGAGCACCTGAACCTACATTATAAGATAATGTAGCACATAGACGTATATGTAGATCAATATTTGGGAATGTACTGAGTATGTGTGGGTTCATGTATTTATATAAAACAACATCAATACTCTTTAATCAAAGCATGCTTGTAATAAGTAATGTCTCACATGGCTTAAAATAGTATAAAATGTAACGCTCATGAATCGTGTAGAATAGGGCATGCAACACAAATCTCCTGAGTCATCATAGTTTAACTTTGAAATCGGTAATATTCTCTTATTCTCATTACCCATAGGATAAAGAAAACTTTAAAAAATTCTTTCAACTCATTCATATGTCTCATGGAGAGTAAAACTTCTTTAATGCTCAAGAAATCATAACTCTTTTGAACTCAAGTAATTGAAATTCAGAATCATATAACTTTGAAACATACTTGAAGGTATTTCATTCACTTTAGGAAAAATACTCATATAAAGGGAAAATACTTTAGTCTTAATGAAATAATTTATCTCAAAGCTTTAGTTTTAAGAGAGGCTCTCTTAATCGATATAAACCATGCTAGCTACATGGAGTCCAACATTTTTTCCTCCTAAGGAAGAGACCCCACATTTGGGAGGAGCATCATACTCTTTCCAGGGAGTATAACATTAATTTAGTGATTATTTATCTCGGCCTCGGGCCAAATATCTCTGCCTTAGGCCCCAAAATCATCTCGGGATCAGGCCCAACCTATGGTGACACATAGTTCTGGGCTAAGAAACCATAGCAAGTTACCCAACTCAGTGGTAAATACTACTCCCATTAGATTATCTCTCTCATCTCATGAAAATTCACTTTAAAATAATCTCATGGTTTATCAAGAACCCAGTAATCAAATCTGTAATCTCATGTAGTGAAGTGGATTTCAAAACTCCATGACCATTAGGTCAAAACATTTCTCAATAATATCTGAATACTCAAATCATGGGTGCTTATAGCATAAAAGTTCATAAAATTGCAAGTCTCAAGTAGGGGTCAATAACCCATAATTCAATCTTATGTTAAAACTCATCAAAAGCATAATAGATAGCATATCGATTCATAACTCATGTAGAAATCTAGAAATTTCAGCAATTTATCTAAAAATCTCAATATACTCATATGCTTCAATATCTCAAACATTTCAACTATTAAGTTCTAAAGGATTAAAATCATAGGGTATAGATCCAACTATAATTTCTCAAGAAAACATGTGAAAATCATGCCATTAGACTCTCAATTCATGGGAAACATCAAAATATTGCAATCAATAATAATGGGTGAAAAACCCTAATTCAAATTCATGTAAAATCTAATAGATTGTAGAAAATTATAGTTTAAATAAGTCTTTGAGCACAAGGGTGAAAGAATTACCCTTGTTCAAAACCCCACATACCTTAGATTATGAAATTGGATGAACAAGCTTGCTTTAAACTCTTCTTCTTACTCTTGAGAGAGGGTTCTTACAACCTTTGAACTTGGAAAACTTAAATCTCAACTCAATTTGTCGAATCCATGGTGAGTTCTTGGATTTCTTGGAGAAGGGTTTTAGATTTGCTCTTGAGGAAGAAACCCTAGCCTCTGGATGTTTTGGGAGATAATGAGGCTATCAAGTTCATTTGAGATATATCTGAGGGTTAAAAGGGAAAATACCCAAAATACTCTTTTAGAAAGGACTTAAAAATACTGAACGAGGTCCGCGATGGTTGGATCGATGGTCCGTCGAAAGTTCGATAGTCCATCGGATCATCCATCGCACAATGACTAAAAAAAGGACACACTGACTCGATGCAATGGTTGGATCGACGGTCCAATGGTTCGTTGGATAGTCCATTGTACGATGGACATGATGAGACCACACTACCTTAGTGGCGATGGTCTCAGCGATGGTCCATCGCAGCCTTGATGGTCCGTCATCCTGGCTGTCGCATTTGGGCAAGCAAAGGGAGTTACTGCCTTAGTTATGACAGGCTGAGCGATGGTCCATCGTAGAGTCATCGGTCCATCGGATCATCCATCGCACCTGGGCGATTCCGGCAACTCTCGGTAAAATGGTCATAACTTCTCACCCCAATACCAGATTTGGACGAAATTTGAATCGTTGGAAAGCTAATTCAATTATCCATATGACAAAAAGTCAAATTTAAGAAAATTCTATATGGTTTAAACACCAATCACTTGGGAAGTCACTTCTCAATCTTTTAGGGCTGGAATTACACTTCACTTGACACGCTCTAAGGCTCAGAGTACGAGGGAAATTTGTGGGGTCTTATAGTTTACCATTAATTGGTTCAAAGGATCCAGTTCTTGATAGAATATTATGAGAAGTGCCTTCCCTGGAATCTCCTGATTAGGGCATTTGTCCAACTTCCTATGAAATCTTTCTCATTCTTCATGAAGTGGCTCCCCGTTTCATTGTCTAAAGTTAATGATTTCATCTCTTGGGTCACACACCTTGGATGGAGAGGAGTATTTATCTAAAAACTCCTTGTGAGCTCATTCCATGAAGTAAGTGAAGCCGTATAGAGTGTACGTCACCATAACAATGCTTCACCCATTAGTGAGAATGGAAAGAGATAAAGCTGAAAGGATTCTTGAATGATATGAGAAATGTTGAATGGACTAAACACTTCCAAAAAATTCCTTAAGTGAACATATGGATCTTAATGTTCTTGGACTCTATATATCCCCTTTACTTGCAACACATGAAGCATAACACTAGTCACATGCAATGTCCTATTCCCATGGTGAGGTGGGATACGGTTCTCACTCGCATAACACCCACCATTTAAGTGGTTTTCTGCATGAGTGGGTACATCACATGACTACATAAGATTGGAGCCTTAACTCATAGTTTTGTTTATGCTAAGATTTCCTACAAAAGATCCAAAGAAAATAAAGAAAATAAAGTACGACACTCTGAATACTCCCAAGTAAGAATGACCCCACAAAAGTGAAATCTACATTTCACTCCCCCATAATGACACCATTTTGATAATGCTCAACTCACTCCCATAATTGAGGGGTGAGGCGGTCATTGTCAAGCAACCCAATTTAAATTGGGGTCAAATCTGAAGGATCAAATTATAGATATCAAAACCTATGGGTGTTCAAATTACTACAAGGTTACCCAAAATTATAACAAAAATGACATGTAAAATAAAATGGGGGGATTTGTTGGAAACATTTAGTACAATCTATAACAAATGATCAAGAGATGACACTTTTGTTTTAAGCAACAACATTGGGGGAAATCTTGGGATTATGTCTGCCTAAAGTAAAAAGTATTTGGGTTATTGATGGTTTAACATAAAATCTAGTTGTCAACTAAAGGATAGGCTAGGTCAAAGGTCATTATGGTTAATCTTTCGATAAAACCATAATGATTTCACCCATTGGCTCTTTTGAGCACCTAACAAGTGTGAAATTCGTAATCACCCAATACCTTAGTCAAGCATTCCTATTTCTAGAATAATGCTCTTGACATGATTTATACCCCTAATACACTTATGTCTAATATTGCAAAAAAGGAGCAAATCATAGGCTTAATTTTCCACCATTGCCTTGTCCCCCTATAATCCTCTTTCAAGGATGTTATGGGTTACCTCATATTCACCTTTATCCCTCTTTTGAGGATGATAAAGGGTTTCTAGAGTTTGGGATTTTTACTCATCAAACCCATTTAGAGATTTGGGGCTTTCACCTATGATCTTGGATGTATTTATACACCTAAGCACCATAACTTATCCATATTTTAGCTAAGTTTAGAGAGCAAAGGGCCTAGTTTCTTTTGTTTTTACTCTACTTCTATGTAATTGAGCTAACTGATGTGATTAGCATAATTTTAGGTATTAATGAAGTAGATGAAGACATAATGGGACTATGGAATATGGATGGCATTTGACACAAGAGAGAGTAGCAGTCTAGACCAAATGTGGCGCCTAGAAACTATGTCCAAGATTAGTTTGTCATTTATAATTAGTTCAGGGAACTAGAAGGAAAATATGAGAGAAAACAGTATTAAAAGGCTTAATGCTGATTTTTTATTCATAATTCATTATTCTGTATTATTTTGAGAGAGGAGAGAGACGACTTACACCAAGGGAGAAAGCTATTCATCTTCTCCACCAAGATAGTCTTCTAGTTTTTGGTATGATGAATATTTCTATTGTGATTTTCATTTTACCCATGAGTAGCTAAGTTTATTAGTTAGGGTTATGGATGCCTTGTAGCATACAATATATCACTTTGGGTTTTGAATTCATTATGCATTAATTTGCTTACATCATACTCTCTTCACTTATCTTGAATTCTCGTGGTTGCAAACATAAAGTATACGCTTTAAAACACAACTTGTTCGAAAGAAAGGTTGATGTTTGGAAAAGAGAGTAGTGACAAGAAAATAGGATTTCCAACCCCTATTTCATACGTTAATGCCTTAACAAGATTAACTACTTGGAGATTTCGTATTATTTTTGGTAAACACTTTTGATTCGAGAGAACTAAAGTGAATTAGTCATTGATGGTTGAGAAACACTAGGATTGTGTTATTAAATACAATATGTTTTTCTGTAAGCACGACGCATGTATGAATTCGTAAAGTCCATAGTTAGAAAGTATTGAAAACTACAAAGTGGACATAACCCTAGCTTGCTGTTTCTATGAATTTGAATACCACTACACGTATTTTATCTTGTTAAAATAAAACCATTAATTTGTGAACTGAATCAAATCCCCATATTTATTTTATGAAAATGAACGATTAAAAGTCAAATAATCTGCATACAACTTAATTAGTACCATATTCCCTGTGGGATTCGACCCCAACCTAGTTGGGTTATATATTTGACAACGACCGCTTACTCTATCGTAAGAGAGGTGTAATTTGGGCGTATCAACCTATCAAATTCAAACTCATAAGCTCAAGAAATGGTGAAATCCTTACTCAACCTCTAACAATTATGCAAGCACAACAATACCCACACAAAAATTACACTCTAGTTCAATACAATCCCAAAACTAAATTACTTAGGTACTCATGAAGAAAGTAAAGAGAGATATACCATAAGGATTATCCAAAGCGTTCATTCTACACAAAAATGCTAAGAATTCAAGCCTCCAATATTAGTTACACACTTGCCCAATTAGTGTTTCAAGATTTCACTTCCAATTATATTATAAGCTAAGCAATCCCTAAAAAAGAAAGGGTTTTTGCTTTAAGTTCTTGTACAGATCTTCCCCTAGGCATTTTCTTGCAGAACTGCGATTACACATGGCTATTCGAGATCGTGACCATGCGACCACAGTTGTGTGCCACCACTGTGTTATGCTGACCGTCTTGACTGACCATGATCACAGTCGCGGTAATCAAGGCTGATGTAGTCTAGGTCTTCAGCTTTACTCTTCTTTGCTCTCTTTTTATCATTTTCAGCCTCAATCCACATATTTTGATCTCCTCAACTTTATGCCTAAAAAGAGGGGATATTAGTGCATTTACTCATGAATATGTCTTATTTATTCATTCAAAACAAGGTAATGGATATGAATATTTAGTGAGAATAAGTGGTAAAATCACCACTATCACCTTACTAGCATTGTACACATAATGAAGTACCTTTTCTTTTCTTTAGCCGAGGACAACACGTTAACCCTTACTGCGGTTATCAAATATGATCTCAAATGGTGGAGACCAATCGGGAGACACTATTATAAGGGCCACCAATTTTGGAGTTGAAGGCCCTCCTATCACATTTGTGCTATCCATTTTTGGGGGTTGAAAACACCTTGCTAGTGATTATTGCAGTTGACCTGGTTGACATAGAGGTAGAGATATTATTATTATTGTAGAGGTTCAAGACAACTATAGGGTGGACCATTATAGATATTATGGGTATTTTCCCCAGACATTTGTATCCATAAAATCCACCTTGTACTAAACTACATATAGAGTATTGAGCAACGTTGCTAAAATTTAATGTCACCCACCACTAACCTCCAAAGAAGTATGCCACAGACTATATGAAATATAGTAACCCAAATAAGATTGGGGTCTAACCCACAGGGAATACGTGGAACAGTCTCAAACTTGACAAAATCCACGAGTAATGCATAAAAGTAAATGAGGGGATTTACAAATAAATAGTAGCAAGTAGCCAAAGTTGGATGCTTGAGTTTGTAAACAATAGAATACAAACACTAGGATTGAGTTCCCTCTGGCTTTTAAACTTCATAAATTTCTCGTGTTTGATCAACCTAACCCACTGCTCTGTATGCAAAGTTGACAAGCTATGTATTATCAACCGTCTTGTGAACCTATTGATAAATCTCACTCTTGAGTCTCAAGGTTCCCCCTTGTTGTCCCTTGTTTATAACTCAGTACAACTCTCACTTTTTGGTTCTCGAGTTGTTTAGACGAGGGTTGATAGCCTCAAATCGCTATTGTAACCTTCTTTTATGAATATCAAACTCCCTTGTGAAGACATTCTCGAATACAGATGATTTCCAAGCTTGTGCAGTAACTTGGGGTTCTATTAGTATGAAGAAGATTTCAATATATAATGGTACATTAGAAAAAATGAATTTCCCATTTTTCTTACATCGCTAATCCACTAGGGTTCCCACAACCCTAGTAAAGAAAATTAGACGCTTATGCTTATGCAACAGTCCATGAAAATTAAAGAATAAGACATGTAATTAATTGCACAATAATGATAGAGTAAAATCCAAAATCTTCACTTGTATACGAAACCAAAACTCAAGAACAGTTTTATCAATGATCAAAGTTTATGCAAGTATCCAAAATATTGTAAAAAATGTGTCACATAATAAAGGAATAACCCTAGGGTATTTATAGTATCTCAAAATAACAAAATAAACCTAGCCAAATCAAATTAGGAAAACTTTGTTAGCAATGGTTACGCCTCTGGCAATGAGTTATTATGTCTGGCTGCGACTCGTTGCCTACTGTCATTTCTTTGTTTAGGATTTAGTGGTTGTGACTCGTAATATCACCATATGATTCTTATTCTACTGATCGTAGCAACTGTAGTGAACTTTCATCATCAATGATTCAGGTTCTGTTGTCCTTACGACGCCTTACCATGAGTCGCAGTTAGTCCTTATGACTCATGGTCTTCACTCGTTATCACTGGGGCATCAACCTATGGTATTTTGCACACTGCTCTCTTTATGGCTTTACACTATGAGCTATAATATATCTTTGTGACTTATAGTGTTCTATGACTTAACTCTAGGGACTCAACTTAGCTCACTTGTATCCTTAATAGTCTAGTTATGAGTCGTAAGGTGACTTAACGAGCCGTGACCTGACTATTACTTCATCTTTTTCTAAGCTTTCTTTTATCGTTTTTAGTCCAAAACCATTTTTAACATGATTTCTCTATAAAAATATGTAAAACCATATCATATCGAACAAAACGACCTAAGTCAATGCATATTTTCACTATTTTAAGCATCGAATATGCCATGGAACCACGACACATCGATAACATCCCATGACCTAGTAGTGTTTGTACAAGAGCCACTAATAGAAGAAATATAAGTACCCTAATAGACAAATATATATCATTCTAAAATAATAAAAGAGTAAGAAAAACTAGAAGAATGAGGAAAGGGAAACTCTAGCTCCAAGAGCTCACCTTGCCTAAAAAATCTAAGCAGCACGATAGTAATCAACGGCGACACTAGTACTCGAGTCTCAATCAAAAAGGTATTGAAGTGTAGTATGAATGCAAAATCCACAAGTACTTAGTAGGAATCATCAGACAACTGAGCTAAATCATAATATAAGTACTATAAAGTTGCAAGATAAATAAGCTAAGTCAAGTTAAAATGGCAAACCTGGTATAATGCTCCAATACTGCAAAAAAATAACCGAAATAGATATAATATCATAGAAAGCGTAGGTAATACTACAATACTGGCCCCCATGAGCTAGTATGTGAGGAAAAATAAATAACCCCAAGCGGGCCCTCATAAGCCTGGAGGGTGCAATCAAACAAAGTAAATAGCCATAATTTCATTAATTAACCATATCTAAAGCCATAGTCGTGGATCCATCCGTACCATAACATACCATAAATAACTTCTCAATGCTGGACTTGAATCGAAACTCATAAATCAAAAATCGCTGGATTTAAACCAGAACTAGCATTAATTCACAAGTACCAATCTAGCCTAAGTATCATTTATATATACACTTTAAACTCCAAAATAAAAATTTAAAGGGTTTAACATACTTATAAACGTCTAGGAGCTAATAAGAGTTTTGGCCTAAGGTGGGTCAAATAGGCCTACTTTAAATCCACAAAATCTATTATAAGGCAAATTATACCCGAATTATGCAAATGTATCTAATTCTTCCACTAGATGTTACATAAGCCAATTTTAGTCCTAAGCTAGCAATTCTACCTACAACATGTGCAACTAAGTTGGTTATGCCTAATTTACGATTCTTTAATAGGCTAAATATTCCAAGTAATACTTATTATACCACCAATACCTAATTTCCAACTCTTACCAAGCACACTATCATAAATATACTACAAACTTGGTCAATCTACTAGGAAGGTAAATCTAGCCCACCTGGTTGCCAAAGAAAGCATGAGGAAATCTACTCAGTCAGTGAGTTTCCCTTTTGAGGAGCTTCTACAAGATGCCATGTTATCGAAATAATAATCTATTCATCAATAGAGAACAATAGTATACATATTACATTTTCATACTTCAAGTCCATAATTACGTAAAAATCTCATGTGGGCCCACTTGTGGATCACACCTTCAAAATCAAGAGCACATCCCTCTATGCTAAAGAAACATTTACCTTCCAAATTGGGTAAAGTTTGAGCTCAAATGGTGCTAAAATCAACCCACCATTATTTATAAGGGTTTTGGGAAATTATGATAATTAAAACTTACCAAGAATGTAGAGAAGAAATGAGTAATTCAAGCTTACGAACACCCCAAAATAACCTATTAATGTCTCTCCCAAGTTTTCACACATTCTAGGGCTTTCACTCCTAAACTTGTGTGAAAATAGGAGAGAATTTGGGAAAATGGAACATTTAAAGGACTCCAAGTGCTGATAATCCTAGCACTGGGTTGTTTTACAAGTCAGAGCTAAAGTGCTTAGGTATTGCTATAGCAGTACCCACGCTTACCTGGTATGCTGCTAAAGTGGACAAGACTGCGCAAAAGTGGATTGCGCTTTAGAAATAAGTTTGCCACTAAACGGGTACACTAAGCCGGCCAGGGCTGCTTAAGCTCTTGGAAGGCCACTAAAGCATCCTATGCTAAAGCGCGGAAAGGGTTGCTTTAGCGGATGAAGCAATTTTGTGCATCAGTTGGAGACTTGGTATTTTTTCAAGTTTTCATTGACCCCTCGATATTCATTTGAAATATCGTATATGCAAAAAAACTATGCTACCCTATAAAATTCAATGTTTCAGACTCAATAGTGCAGTCAAAATTTTCATCAGAGGTAGTTTCAATGAAAATTGGGTTCCACACCCAAGTGGCATTTTTCTTAATTTCTGGCTATTAGCCCTAAATAAGTTTGAAAGCCTTGGTACCAGAACAAAGGGTCAACTTAACCTATAATGAACGTTCCAAAGCTGCTAGAACTGTCAGAATCGGCATATGAGGTTTTTTAACAAAAATATTTGCCTAATAGCTAGTTCTAACTAACAAAGAATTTAAACTAGTGAACTGGCTCTAATAAACAAACAAACTGCCTGATACTGAACTGTTAGCTCCAGCAAGTCATTAATGACTTGGGGAAACTATTGGAATGCTCTAAAAGACAAAAATTAGCAAAAATGTAGAAAATGACCTGTAGGGTCATTACAATATCCACTACTAAAAGAACTTTTGTCCCTGAAAGGAAAGGGTTAGGATGAATTTGAAGCCTCGAATAGGCGAGGATACTGGGACTCTATCTCGCTACCAATCTCCCAAGTAGCCTTCTCTACTGAGAGGTGTCTCAATTGAACCTTAACTACTAGAATCTCTCTTGTGCATAACCGCCTGGCATTCCTGGCTAATATGAACATCATCTCCTTCACGATCATTAATTTCTCATCCAACTGAACTGAGTTCTATCTGAGCACATGAGATTCATTTGGAATGTACCACCACAACATAAAAACATGGAAAACCATATGTACAGTGGAAAAATCTGGGGCAAGGCTAAATCATATTCCACCTCTCTAACTATGCGAAGGATCTCAAAAGGTCCAATACATCTTGGGCTGAGCTTACCTTTCCCCCAGAACCTTATCACACCATTCATAGGTGCTACCAAGAGGAATACCCAGTCACCAGCTCCAAATCTCAAAGCATAAATTCTATGATCTGTATAATCCTTCGGCCTACTCTAGGCTTCCCTCAACCTATTCTGAATCACCTTGACTCTATCCAACGACTCCTGAAGTAAGTAAGTTCCACGGGGTCCAATCTCAAAGGTGTCGAACTATCAAATAAAAGAATGAAATCATCTACCATACAAATCCTTAAAGGTTTCTATCTCAATACTCAAATGGTAGCTATTATTATATTTGAACTCTGCCAAAGCTAAGTATTTCTTCTACTAACCTCCAAAATCTATAAGACAGGCTCGGAGCATATTCTTGAGGACCTGAATAGTTTACTTTTTTTGCCCGTCTCTCTAAGGGTGGATGGTTCTACTAAGATGCACCTGAGTACCCAACTCCTCTTAAAAAGCTCACCAAAAGCTAAAAGTGAATACTGAGCCCCAATCTTAAATAGTATATATAGCCACACTATGGAAACAAATTATCTCATGAACATATATACAGGTTAACCTCTTAGCACTGAAAGACATCTTAATGGGTATGAAATATGTGGTTTTGGTCAACTGATCCACAATGACCAAAATACCATCAATACCATGGTAAGTGCAAGGTAAATCACTAACGAAGTCCATAATATTCCACTCCCATTTCTACTCGAGAATAGGTAATCTCTGAATTAAGCCACCAGGTCTTTGATTCTCGATTTCACCTACTAACAACATTAGTAACGAACTACAAAGTCTGTCACATCTTTCTTCATTCTACTCCACCTATAATGCTACCTCAAGTATCAATACATCTTAGTTATACCTGGGAGAATAAATTATCTGAAGTTGTGAGCCTCAAACAAAATCAACTGAATCAGATCGCCAACCCTCAAAACACAAATAAGGCCATCAAATCTTAGAAAACCCTCAAAATCAATGGTATCCCTGTTGGACACACCACTCAACACCTGATCATGGATGATGCAAAGTCATATAGACTTAAACTGATAACTCTAAAGTCATATACCCTCAACATTCACAAGAATCCTCCTGAGGTCAGAAATATCAAGTCGCACATTAAGTTGGATACGGACTGGATGTCCCATACTAACGACCTTTGATAAATGGAGATAGAAGCCAAGCTACCCATACTCATCCCTTTTGGGTCAAAGAATTTACTCCCATGTTTGCCTTGCCTCGGATGATACAAAGTAGTGATGTCATAACCCTTACAAAACTCCATCTATCTCCACTGGCTATAATTAAGATCCTTCTGGGTTATTAGATGCTAAAGACTTGATGATCCATGTAGATCTTACAATGCATGGCATAATGATAATGAATCCAAATCTTAACTTTGAAAATTGCCACCTATAACTCTAAATTATGAGTAGGCAAGTTGGGATCATGAACCTTCATCTTTCTCGATGCAAAAGTAATTACTCGACCTACTACGTTAGAACATGACCCATACCAAGCATCTTAATATCCGATGAACCCCTGACTCTTAATAGGAAGAGACAATATAGGAGCTGAAGTAAGAAATCCCTTGAGCTTCCAAAAGCTCGACTAACACCCCTTGGAACAATGGAAAGGAACCTCCTTTTGGGTCAGCTTGGGTATTGGTGCTGCAATAGTATTAAAACCCTCCATGAATCATCTATTGTAACCGGCTAAACCAACGAAGCTACAAACTTCAAACAAAGATGTAGGACTCGCCTTTGTTGGGTATATAATAATTTGATCCTTAGACACCACATGTCTATAAAATTTACTGACTCAATCCAGAACTCAAACTTAGAGAATTTGGAAAAAAACTTATGATAATTTGGAAAAAAGCTTATGATCTCTCAAAGTCTAGAGTGCAATCGTCAAATTCTACATATTCTCCTTCCTACTCCTCGAATACACAAGGATATCATCGATGAACACAATCATGAAGGAATTCAAAAAGGCCTAAATAAGAGGTTCATCAAAACCATGAATACAGTTGGGGCATTAGTCAACCCAAAAGACATTGCTAGGAACTCAAAATGGCCATAATGAGTCCTAGCAGTTGTCTTTGAAATATCCTTAGCCTGAGCACTCAACTAATGGTAACTAGACCTCACATCAATCTTAGAAAACATTGTGTTCCCTGAAGCTTGTCAAAAAAATCATCAATACGAGGCGTAGGATACTAGTTCTTCAATATTACCTTATTTAGCTGCCTGTAGTCTATACATATAAACAAGGAACCATCATTTACTTCACAAGCAAGATGGAATAACCCTAAGTTGATACACTCAGTCTAATAAAACCCTTACTTTAAAGATCCTAAAGCAGCGAATTTAGCTTCATAGGCCCAGCAGAAGCCATATGGTAAGGTGCCATATAAATTGGTCGGGTTACCGACTCAAGGTAAATGATAAACTTAGTATCGCATTTAGGAGAAAGACCAGGTAAAACGGTAAGAAAAAATCAGTGAACACATGAACTATAGGAATAGAATCAAGCAATGGACTTCCACACTAATGTATCAAATATAAGGGAGAAAAGTCTAGCAAATCCCTCAAAAAAAGTCTCCTAGCCTGAATGTAAGAAACAATTTAGCTCACAACTAATAGATCCCTACCACACAATCAGGGATATGCCGGGATGGCAAAGGTAATAGTTTTTTTTTAAATAGTCCAAAATGCATGATATGGGGATAACCAGTCCATGCCAAAAATCACATCAACTTCCACCATGTTTAAAACAATAAAATCAGCATGAGTATCAAACTCTCAAATAGTCACAACATATGATCAATAAACCCGACCCACTACTAAAAAATCACCCATAAGAGTAGATACACATAATGGCATAGATAAGGATCCTAAGATAACTCTAACCACCGTTCAAAATAAAAAGACACATAAGAATAAGTGGATCCTGAATCAAATAAATCAAAAATCGACTAATGGTAAAATAAAATGGTACCTTTGATAACATCATTCGAAGGCTCAGCCTTAGGTCTAGTAGGTATGATATTCAACTGACCATACCCACCACCTGGCTAGGCTCTTGATTAATCTTCTATCCTATTTGCCTAAGGGACTCCATGAGCTACCTGGGGACCACTCAGATGACCATGCATGCCACATCTAGCTGGGGGGAAATTTCCCTAATTAGTGTAACACTTTGAGCAACAGAAATGATCGCTCCACAACTGGGCACTCTCTCATGAAATGGCCATAGGCCTTACAACCATAACATTCCCCTGGCACTGTACCAAAACTAAAAGATTTGACTGACCTGTAATAACTACCATGGCTAAAATACCATGAATATGAACCCCTCTGTCATGACCTAAATTATGAGCCATGATGGCACTGCTAAATCCCACCAACAGGTAAGCCAAACCCTAACCCTGAGCTTACACAATGGGTTAATTTTGTATGAAAGGCCAAACATAGGCTAATTTTAATAACACAATATATAAATAATCAAAGTGTTCTAAATATATAAAAACAGACAATACAAGATACCAATCCTACGACCTTGAAGAGCTAGTACAAGAGAATCTAATAGTATCAATACTACTCAAAGTCTAGAATAGCTAATACATCAGTCTTGAAATAAAAGACTGAAAATAAAGATAGAGAGAAATGGGTGACTAAAACTCTAAGACATTAATCTATCTCTGGAAATTATTCACCGCATGAATAACAATCGACGGTGATAACTAGAACTTAAATCTATTCCAAAAAGGTATAGAAGTGCAGTATGAGTACCAAAATAATGGGTATTTAGTTGGCATCATCAGCCATCTGAGCTAAATCATGATATAGGTATGATAAAACACAATATAACATAACTAAGTCATGCTACAAAAATGAACCAGGATCATCTCCAACATCGTTGTAAATAATAAGTAATTAAACCAGAATAACAAGATAACACAAGGTATCAACACATACAAATATCGTCGTATTTAATAAGTAAATAATTTGGAGTAATAATATATCGCAAAGCATTAACACAAGCAACCACAAACTATAAAATTGGCTCTCCTATGTCAATTGGTACAGAAACGTAAAGAACTCATCACAGCCTCACATACAGTTGGAGAGTACACTCAAGAGAAGAATAAAGCAAGCAACCAACATTACAACTAGCTGTCCTCATTATTTTATCATCATTCAATAATTATCATCAATAGTTTGTGTACCAACATTATCACAATTTACCAACATTCAATATAACTACCATCATTTAATGGCCTTATCATCGATACTCAAAAGGCACCATTTATTAGCTAACCATCTCTTATTAACTAATCCAATTCATAAAGTTATCATCTAACCTCTAGTCATCATTCAATGACTATTCAACACATATCCACTAATCACTATTCATTAGATAAATATCATTTTTTATCTGTCATCATTTATTCTTGAATCCACATTGCCAACTAATCCTCAATTGTCAACTAGTCATTATTTGACACTTAAATAACATTCACCATTATTCATGAATTATCACTAATCATCAACTATACTAATTTATAAACATTTATTAATTTTGGGCTATAAACGACATCGCTAATTAAAAAATATACCCAAATTTCATATTAGTATATATATGCATATAATTTCCATACATAGGGCATATACAGACTCGTAACAGAATATTTACACATAGGCACATCAATATAATTATTCTTTAGCCTTTTTGGTTATCAATATATCATCACAATATCCTCCATCCTTACTGGACATTAATATATCATCAAACTATCCTCTGGCCTTTCAAGGTATCAATAAATCATCAAAATATTCCTCGACATTCCCGGGTATCAATATATCTTCACAATATCCTCCGTTCTCTCTCGATATGAAAATGTCACCACAATCTTCTCCGACCTTACCGAGTATTTGTTTATCATCACAATATCTGCCGGACATGTCGGGTATCAAAATATCATCACAATATCCTTTGACCTTACTGGATATCAATATATCATCACAATATCCTTCGTCCTTATCGAGTATCAATAAATCATCATAATATCCTCCGGCCTTGTTAGGTATTAATATATCATCACAATATACTCTAACTTTGTCGGGTATTAATATATCCTCACAATATCCTCCGCCCTTACCGAGTATCAATATATCATCATAATATCCTTCGGCCTTATCAGGTATCAATATATCATCACAATATCCTCTGGATTTGCCGGGTATTAATATATCATTATAATATCCTCCGACCATGTTGAGTATCAATATATCATCATAATATCCTCCGACCTTGCTGGATATTAATATATTCTCATAATCAGTGGCAAAATCAATAACATCAATATTCAGATAATAAAACATCATGTTTTCAAGCATAACTAATGGCATAATTTCCCATATAATCAATAATCATGACTACTAACATAATTCATGGCACAATTGCTAATATCATCATTAGGAATGTTTTCTAGAATGATGTCTAGCATAATTTCTTAGTATGATCATTATCATAAACAATAGCATGAGCAATGACTCATTAATAACATATTCAATGACCGATCATTAGAATATCAATAGCTTGAGAAATAGCTAATCAATGGAATATCTATAGCATACTTATATCATAATACATAACATAATATGTGGCTGAGGCAGTATCTTAGTCAAGTTCTCACTCAATAGTATATTTGGTAACCAAATCAATAGCCACAAAAATATCATAATCAATAACTTGTCATAAGCTTAACCAATAAATCATACATATGGCATAATAATTAGGTATTACTTCTAACATCATTCATCATAACCAACAAGTACTAAGGTTCCTCAATATTGACTCAAAGGGGAATTCTCTAGGCATTTAATAAGTGTGGAAAGGGTTTCAAGAGAACTATCATAAATCTTGACTTAAGGTGGGTCAATGGGCCCACTTGTAGATCCTAAAATTCATTCTATCTCAAATTCTTCACCGCACTAGATAAGGTATCTAAATCCACCCTTAGATATAAAGCAAGCCACAATTAGTCCTAAGGTAAAGGTCCTTCCCAAATACTATAACTAACTCAGTCATAGAAACTAAGGCACTTCTATTAGTCTAATCAACTAAGGCCAACTTACCCTAAGAATGATTTATTAGAGCATGATACTCAATCTTGAGCAATATAAGGCATTATTATGCTAAACATGAGTAATGCAGTTCAATTCATCTAACGCCTAAGTAACAAATAAAGCATTCTAACTCTATGATTTAAATTTAGTCTACACCTTCTAACTCACCCAAGTCTTGCATTTCATCAATCCAATACCCAAAACCCATCCTAATATAACAAGATATCATAAATATACTATGACATAGATCAATCTAACAAGGGGTAAAACTAGCCTTCCTCGATGCCTAAGATAGTTCAACGAACTGCTAAACCTTTACTTTTCTCTTTAAAGAAGCTTTCTCAAGATGAAAAGCTGTCAAAAAACATATTCTACTCATCAATACGAGGTAATGATATCCATATTGAACCGTTGTGCTTCGGGTCCAAAAATCACCTCAAAACCCCCATTTGGGTCCCACTTATGAAAATTTCATTTCCAAAACCAACCCAACATGCATGCAAGCTGAAGGAATCATTACTCTCAAAATAGGTGAAAATCAAGCTAAATTGGGCTAAAATTGAGCCCTTAAGGTTTTGGGATTTTGAGCAAATAATCAAGAAATTTCACCGAGAAAAAGGTAAATTTTTATCTCAAATCGGAAGATAATTAGAAAAAATAAATGTTACTCTAGCTCCCAAGTCCCCACAAGCTTCAATTTTAAACTTCCACATTATTATATTGTTTATATCTCATGGGGAAAGCTGAATAATATCCAAAATTGGGCAAATGAGGTCATTTTATACCCAATCCAGGTACTCGGGAGTCGCAATCGCAACCCCAAGGTGTACGATCACACTACCTAATGGATGCATGATTAGTCATTATTGGGACCTATATTGTTCAATTGCAGCACCAAAATTGCAGCTCGAGGAGGAGATCATAGCAAGATCAGTTGACAACTGAAGACTTGGAAGACTTCCAAGTCTCCACAAAGGCCCTGGGATTCATTCGGAATCCTATACATACATATTAATTCTGTAACCATAACAAATTCAACATTCCAGATGCGATGGCGCACTCGGATTATCCATATGAGATGGTTTTGAAAAAATTTAGGTCCCTCAATGATATTTTATTTTCTTAACTTTCCGACTAATAGGTTAAAATGAGCTCGGGTATCTCGGGACCCAAGCCAAAGATCTACCTAGCCTAAACTCGACATTTTAGAGCTACTGGCATAGTCAAAATTTGCATACGAGATCATTTTACTAAATTTTTTTTCCTAATAGCCATTTGAAACCATCAAAACTTCAAATTAGGGAAATGGCTCTAAAAAGCATAGAATTGCCTGATAACCGATCTGTTACTCCCAGCAAGTCATAAATCACTAGGGGAGGCTATGGATAAACTCTAACAACAAAAATAAGTAGAAATATGGTAAAATAACCTGAAGGGTTATTACAATATCCACTTCTAAAGGAACTTTCATCCTCAAAAGTTAAGGATTAGGATATACCTGAAGTCTAGAAGATGTGATGATTCTGGGCTTGCTTTTCGCTCATGATCTCCCAAGTGGCCTCCTTTATTGGGAACTGCCTTCACTGAACCTTAACTACAAGAACATCCCTAGTGCGCAACCTCCTGATATCACTAGGATAAATGAGCACCAACTCCTCTACAAGGGTTAAACACTCATCCAACTAGACTGAGTCCCATCTAAGTACATGAGATGAATCAGGAATGTATCGCCGTAACATAGCGACATAAAAAACAATATGTATAGCGGTAAAATTTGGAGGTAAAGCTAACTCATAGACTACCTCACCAATAGTATAAAGAATATCAAAAGGTCCAGTGTATCTAGGATCGAGCATGCCCTACCTCCCAAACCTTATCACACTCTTCATAGGCGATACACGGTTAGAAACTCCAAATCTAAAGTAACAAAGACTATGGTTTTTCATAGTCCTTCTTCCTATTATAAGCCGCTCTCAACCTATCCTAAATCAACCTGCTCTATCCAAAACCTCCTAAAGCAAATCAGTACCAAAGGGCCTAATCTCGAAAGTCTCAAATCTTCCATTCAGTTGATGACATCTCTTAACATACAAAGCCTCAAAAGGCTCCATCTGAATACTTTAATGATAACAGTTATTATATGAGAACTCAGCCAAGGCTAATACTTCTCCCACTGGCCTCCCAAATCCATTACACAGGCTCAGAGCATATCCTCAAGAAGTTTAATAGTTCGCTCTGACTGACCATCTGTCTTCAGATGAAAGACTGTACTAAGATCTACCTTAGTGTGCAATATCTACTGGAATGCTCTCTAAAATCTTGAGGTTAACATAGAACCACAATCCAAAACAATAGAAATAGGCACCCCATGCAAAAGAACTATCTCCCGAACATAAATATAAGCTAAACTCTCAGAACTAAAAGAAATCTTAATAGGAATAAAGAGTGCTAACTTGGTCAAATGATCTACAATGATCCAAATACCATCAGAACCGTGGGAAGTAAGTGGCAACCCACTAAGAAAATCGATGGTAATCTATTCCCATTTACATTTAGGAATGGGCAACCTCTGAGTCAATGCACCTAGTTGCTAATGCCCAGCCTTTACCTACTGACAACATAGGCAATGAGCTACAAAGTTTTTCACATCTCTCTTTATGCCTCTTAACCAATAGTTTTCTCTCAAATCTCTATACATCTTGGATGTGTTTAGGTGAATGAAATATCTAGAGACCTCATGCAAAATCAATTAAATAAAGTCATCAATCTATGGGACATAAATACGACTATCAAATCTCAAAACACTCTAAGAATCCATGATGACCCTCTTGGACTCACCATTCAACACCTGATCACGAAGGAAGCAAAGTTTACTATCCTCATACTGACAATCTTGAATCTTCTCAAATAATGAGATCCTCACCTCTATACTATCCAAATTTCTCTTAGGATCTAAAATATCAAGCCAAAAAATCAAGTTGGCTAAGGACTGAATGTGATGTTCCAATGTGCTCTGAGAAACTAAAATACAAGCCAAGCTACACATACTCACTGCCTTTCGAATGAAGAAATCTATTACCATATTAGCTTTGCCTAGATGAAACAAGATCAAAATACTATAATCCTTAAGCAATTCCATCCATCTATACTATCCTACATTAAGCTCCTTTAGGACATAAGATACTAAAGACTATGATGATCAGTGAAAATCTCGTAATACAAACCATAAAGATAATTCCTCCAAATCTCAAATGCAAAAACTAACACCTCAAACTCCGAATCATAAGTGGGGTAGTTGCGCTTGTGCACCTTAAGCTATCTAGAATCATAAGCAATAACACGACCCTACTACATATGAACACAAGCTAGACTAATACCATATGAATCACAAAATATGGTGAATCCCTCACCCTCAACAGGAAGAGATAAAACAAGAGATAAACTGAGAAAATCTTTGAGCTTTCCAAATCTCATCTCACACTCCTCGGACCATTAAAAAAGAACCTCTTTTAGAGTTAATCTAGTCATAGATGCTGAAATAGTAGCAAAATCCTCGACGAATCATCGATAATAACTTGCCAATCTAATAAAGCTATGAGCCACAGTCGAATATAGATCTAACCAAATCATGAATTGCCTTAATCTTAGTTAGGTCTACCATTATACCATCCTTAGACATCACATTTCCAAGGAATGTTACCAGCTAAAGCCAAAACTCACACTTAGAGAACTTGGCAAATAGCACATAATCTCTCAAAGTCTGGAGAACGATCCTCTGATACTTCATGAATGATGTCAATGAATGATGTCTCCTTTCTACACCTTGAATACACAATGATGTCATCGATGATCATATTGACAAAAGAATCCAAATAAGGTCTGAATACTCAGTTCCTTAGGTTCATGAATATGGCTGGGCATTAGTCAACACAAATGACAACACCAAGAACTCATAATGACTATTACAGGTCCTAAAAGTTATTTTGGGATATCCTCGACCTGAATCCTCAACTGATGTTAACAAGATCTGAAATCAATCTTAGAAAACACTGATGCACCTTGCAACTGGTCAAATAAATCATCAAAAAGAGGTAGAGGATAATAGTTCTTCACTGTCACCTTATTAAGCTACCTATAATCATACCCCTATGCATAGAACCATCTTTCTTCTTCACAAAAACATAGGAGCTCCCTAATCGAACATACTCCGGCTAACAAAAGCCTTACCAAGAAGATTTTAAAGCTGAGAATTATTCTTTTTAAAATCAGTAAAAGCCATATGGTAAGGTGCCATGGAAATAGGTCAGGTGCTAGGATCAAGATTAATGACAAACTCAATCTAATGGATAGGGGGAATACCAAGAAAGTCGGTAAGGAACACATTACTAAACTCACAAACAATAGAAATGGAGCCAAGCAACAAACTCTCCATACTAGTTTAAGAAATATAAGTGAGATAAGACTCGCAATCCCATTAAATAAGCCTCCTAGCATACATATAAGAAATAATCCTCGTCAGCTCGTGGCTAATAGCTCCCTGCCATACGAATGGGGGTATATTTGGCATGGCTAAGGTAACGTTCTTGGCAAAACAATCTATGACCATATAATAGTGGGATAACAAGTCTATGCCCTGAATCACATCAAAATCCACTATATGTAGAATAATAAGGTAAACATAAGTATCAATATCTCTAATAGTCACAATACATGATCTGAAACCTAATCAACTACTAAAGAATCACCCATGGGAGTAGATGCTCAGATAATAAATCAAAAGACAACTCCAACCGTGGTGTATAATGAGTAGAAATATAAGAATAAGTGGATCTCAAATCAAATAAAGAAAGGTCTTACTAGAGGCACACTAAAATTATACATGTAATAGCTATATCTAAATTCTCTACCTCGAGTCTAGCTAGTACTATATACAACTGACCACGCCTGCCAGATGACTGGGCAACTGACTGACCACCTATTTTGCCTTCCTAAAAACCTCCTCAAGTACTATGGAAACCACCCATGTGACCATAAGAACCATCTCTAATTGAGGGATGCACTGCTTTAATAGGGAGAACATTATGATCTGAAGCAACAATCTCCCCACGACTAGGGCAATATTATGAATATTAACTAAGAATTCCATAAGTAAACTAGAAAACATAAGCTGAACTAGAACCAACAAATCAAGATGACACGAAGTAACCACACGACTAAAATAAAACATAGATGAACCTCTCAAAGACTGACCACTACCCTTACTAGGGTGATCGCTAGAACTAGATTGACTTTCTTAAGTAATTTGAAGTTTTTCCTAATTAGGTTGACTAGGCTGACTTTGCGGCTAATCGGATGGACACGGAGGATACGTACTCTAAGAACTACTATCTCTAGGTCAGGAACAATGATGAATCCTATTGAATCTTCCCTGAAATCTAGGCCTCTTACCATGGCCCTCACAACCCTCATAATGCATCTTCTCTATCACCCTAAATTCTAAGTAGTCATATAAATGAAAAGTCTCAACCCTTTAATAAAGCAACACAATCTCTCTTACTGAGTGTCCAGAATAGAAGCCCCATGCCTAGCCAACTGTGGAAATGAGCCTCGTACTCTGGAACAATCATGGAGCCCTACTCCTATCTAGAGAATTGATCCCTCAAATGATCTCTAAGGTTGCGAGGCATGTACTTCTTCAAGAAAATCTTAGAGAACTGAGTCCATGACAAAGGAGACGATCCAGCTAGTCTAGAATCCATATAAAATTTCCACCAATGTGAAGCAACCAAATCCAACTAAAATATAATGTAATCTACACCATGAGTCTCAACTAGGCCCAAATTATGGAGCCTATTCTCATAAGTAATAAAAACCTCATATACATCCTCACTCGGAGCACCAGAGAACCTAGGCAAAGCTAATCTGAAGAATCTACCCAATATCTTCTACTCCTCAGAAGACATAGTAGGTTGAGCAACCACTTGCTGAGCAACTAGGATGAGAAACTACTGGTAAAGGAGAAACCTCAACTATGCGAGCCATATCTATAGGCTATGCCCCTGCCTCAGTACCACTCATATCTGTAGAATGTGTACCATCAAACAAAGCACCACTAGCTAAACCCAAAAGTTGAACTATTGGACTTGTTATCATTAAATAGGAAATAACCCCTTGTAGAGCCTAAGCTAGTCCTTAGCCCATTATTGGCTGGGCTGGAATATCCTCTAGCTCAGGAGTAGGAATAAAACCTGGGAAGGTGGCGTTCCTATCCTTAGATGGGGACACATCATGCTATTTTCTGCGACCACTATGTCATCCACGAATAGAAGTAGGATCCCTAGGCTTAGTCTTGAGATCCTCGTCTAGTATAGCGGTGTCACATGTCCTAGCCATCCATAAAAGAGTAAAGTCAAGGGAATACTTCTACGAACAAACTCAGAGTCTTTGTACAATATGAGTAAAAGTAGTGAACAACTTCTATGGATTTCCCATATCCTCTTGTATATAGAGAACTAATGTCATCATTTCAATCTATAGGACATAACTAGACTTTTGGTCTTGTACCAATAATACCGGTAAAACTTGGCTCTAATACCAATTTGTCATGACCTGATTTATAATCCATGATGGGACCTACTAAATCACACTAGAGTTTAAGCCAAACCATAACCCAAAGCTAACGTAATGGGTTAATTTGGTAGGAAATTCCCAGCATAGGCAAATTTCAAGAAGATAATATATAATAAAGTGTTCTAAATAGATGAAAATAGACAATAAAATATACTAATTCCATGACCTGGTAGAGCCAGTATAAGAGCATCTAATAGTATCAATACATCTCAAAGTTTAGAATAGTCAATACACCTGTATAAAAACTAAAGACTGAAAATAAGGATATAGGGAAATGGGTGTCTTGAAATCAGAGAACTCACCCTATCTTAAAAAGTAAGTATCGCATGAATAATTATCAACAACAACTACTACTCATATCTGCACAAAAAAAGTACAAAAATATAGTATGAGTAGATAAATAACGGGTACTCAGTAGATATCATTAGCCGACTAAGCTAAATTATGATATAGGTATGATGAAAAGAAAAATAAAATAACTACATCAAGGTAAGGAAACTAACCTTAATTATCTCAAACATAAATATACATAATAAGTAATTAAACCACAATAACAAGATAACATAAGGCATCATAAATGCCTATATCACCATGCATAAAAAGTAATAATTCAAAATAGTAAAATATCATAGAGCATTAACACAAGAAACAACAAACTACAAAATTGGCTCCCATATGCCAATTAGGGTAGAAAAGTAAAGAATTTGTTACAACCTGTCATACAACTAGAGAGTACACTAAAGAGAAGAATAAAGAAACCAACAAATATTATAGCTAACTTTCCTCTTTATTTAAGCATCATTCCACAATTATCGTCAATATGTCATTTACCAACATTATCACAATTTACCAACATTCCATATTACTACCATCATTTAATGACCTTATCATCGATACTCAAAAGGCACCATTTATTAGCTAACCATTTCTTATTAACTAATCCATTTAATAATTAGTAATCATTTAACCTCTAGTCATCATTCAACAACTATTCACCTAATGTACATTAATCACTATTCATTAGATTATCATCATTTCTCATGTACCATTATTTATTCTTTAGTCAACATGCTAACTAATCCTTGATTGTAAACTAGTCATTACTAGATAGTTAAACAATATTCACTGCTAATCATCAATTATCACAAATCTCTAATTATCATTAATTATCAACTATAACACTTTATAAATATTTATCATTTTAGGGTTATAACCGACATATCTAATATAAAAAACATACTCAAATTTCATATTAGAATATATAAGAATGTAATTGCCATATATACGACATAGGTAGATATACACATAGGCACATCAATATAATCATACTCCAGCCTTGCTGGGTATAAATATATCGTCACAATATCCTCCGACCTTGCTAGGTATCTATATATCATTACATTATCCTCCGACCCTACTGGGGATCAGTATATTATCAAAAACTTCTCTGGCCCTGTTGGGTATCAAATATCATCACAATATCCTCTAGAATTATCGGGTGTCTATAGATCATCATAATATCCGCTGGCCTTTCCAGGTATTAATATATCATCACAATAACCTCCGTTCTTTTTGGGTATCCATATAGTATGACAATATCCTCCGGCCTTGTCGGATATCAATATATCATAATAATATCCTCCGACCATGTCGGGTATCAATATATCATCATAATAACCTCCAGCCTTTTTGGGTATCAATATATCATCATAATATCCTCTGTCCTTGTTGGGTATAGATGTATCATTATAATATCCTCCGCCCCTTCTGAGTATTAATATATCATCATAATATCTTCCAGCCTTTCCGTGTATAAATATATCATCATAATCGGTGGCAAAATCAATAGTATGTGTATTCATATAATTTATCATCATGATTTCAAGCATAACTAATAGCATAATTTGCTATATAATAAATAAGCATGACTTCTAACATAATTCATGGTACAATTGCTAATATCATTATTAGGAATGTTTTCTAGCATGATCTTTAGCATAATTTCTTAGCATGATCATAATCATAAGAAATATCATAAGCAATGACTCATTAATAACATATTCAATGGCCTATCATTAGCATAAAAAATAGTTTATTAATTGCTTGAGCAATAGCTAATTCATGGAATAATCTATAGCTTACTTACATCATAATCCTTAAGATAATCTATGGCTTAGGTAATATCATGGTCAAAGGCTCATTCAATAGCATATTTGGTAGCCCAATCAATAATAAGAATAACAGCATAATCAATAGCTCATCAGAAGCTTAACCAATAAATCATATATATGGCATAATCATTAGGCATTACTACTAGAGTTATTCATCATAACCAATAAGTACCAAGGTTCCTCAATATTTCCTCAACAAGGCATTCTCTAGGCATTTAATAATAGTACTAAACGTTTCAAGAGAACTATCATAAATCTTGACGTAAGGTGGGTAAAAGGCCTACTTCTAAATCCCTGAATTTATTCTAAGTCAAATTCTACCCTAGACTAGGCTAAGGTATCTAAACCCACTCTTAGATATATAGCAAGCAACAATTAGTCCTAAGGTAAAGGTTCTTCCTAAACTCTATAAATAACTCAATTATAGCAACTAAGGCGCTTCCATAAGTGTAAGCAACTAAGACCAACTTACTCTAATCATGATTAGTTAGAGCATGATACTAAATCTTGAGCAATCTAAGGTATTCTCATATAAATACAAGTAATAAAGTCCAATTCACCTAAGGCCTATTGAACAAGTTAAGCAATTTGAGGTCGTTTTGACCAAATATGGGCCCCACACACATATTTTAATTTTTTAACTTTTTGACTAATAGGTCAAAATGAGCTTGGTTGTCTCAAGACTCGAACCAAAGGTATACCTATCCAAAAATCATTATTTTGGAGCTGCTAGCACAATAAGAATTTGTATACAAGATTATTTTATTGAAGATTTTTCTTGGAGGCTATTTGGAAGTAGCGAAGAGTTCAAAATAGAAAATTGGCTCTATAAACCAAATGACCTACCCGGTAATCAATTTATCAGTCCTAGTAAGTCATAAACATCTTGGGGAAACTATGGAAAAGATCTAACAATGAAAATAAGCAAAAATATGGGAAAATAACTTGAAGGGTCATTACACCCTAGGAGGCTAACCAATACTCTGTCTAGGATAATTACTGTAACTTGACTGGAAATCTTAAGTACAACATAAAATGGCCTATAAGATTGACCATAATGTTGATAAGGATGACATGGAGGGTACCTACCCTAAAAACTATTATCTTCAAACTATGAGCCACTATACTCTTGCTAAAACTTTTGATATTGTGGCCTCTTTCATTATCCCTTGGGCCTTATGATATATCTCCTTCATAACCTGTGTATGATCAGAGATGTCACTGAAAAATCTACTCGTAGCAGCCAAACCATGCATATCTATGTGCAGAGAAAGTCTAATTCCTTAATAAAACACCACATCCCCTTATACTTGATCATTAAGATAGATGCATAATAGCTATCTAACTCATAAAATTGAGAGTCATGCTCCACGAAAGTCATGGATACCTTTCCCAACCATGGGAAAAAATATCATAGGCCATCCCTAAGATTGTGAGGCATATACTTCTCCAAGAAAATCATGGGGAACTGAGTCCATGTCAATGGGGGAGATCTAGATGGCTTGGAATCAAGTTGACCCCTCCAGTAATGTTGAGCTGCCAAATCTATTTGAAAAATAGTATAATCCACACTATGAATCAAAACTAGGCCTAATTTACAAAGCCTATCCTCGCAAGCAATCAAGAACTCATAAGCATCCTTGCCTGATGCACCAGAAAATCTAGGTAAAGTCAATCATACAAATCTACCCAACATCTGCTACTCCTTAATAGACATAGAAGGTTGGCAACCACTAGCTAAGCAACCACCAACTTGGAAACTACCAATGCAGGAGGGACCTCAACTTTTGGAGTCGCACAAATAGGTTGTGCCCTCGGCACAAACCACTCTAATTCACAAAATATGCACCACAACTAATCCCAAGATTTGAACTAATGCATCACTGAGCAATATAGAAGAAATAAACTGTGTTGAAGGCTGGGCTGGCCCCTTCCTACCACAGCCCGTAGGGGATGAATCTCCAACTTGTGAGCAGGAATAGGGTCTGATGAAAGCCCCTTATCCTTGTCCCTATTTGGGATTACATCTCAAGTTTATTCTTAACCTCTAGGTCATACATGAATTATGAGAGAATACATAAATGCATACTCAGGTTCCTCTTTACATATAGCATTAGCACTTGTCCAAGTCATCTATGAAAGATGAAACTAAATGAATCTGTAGAAACCAACTAAGGGTCTTATATCTAAATGAATTAATAAAGTGAAGATCTCCTAAGAATGTCCCATAGACTCTCAAAGATAAGAAACACTAAACTTCAACTCCAAGAGTTCACCCTACCTCCGAACTCTAAGCAACACGATCAAAACAAAAAGGCATAAAAGTATAGTTTAAGTACTAAAGCCATAGGTACTTAGTAGGAATCATCGGTTGAATATGATAAATCATAAGTACAATAAAGATGTAAGATATGTAAGCTAAGTTAAGGTAAAAGGGAAAACCTGGTATAATGCTCTAATGCTGTAAAGAAATAATTGAAATAAATATAATATTAAAGAAATTATAGCTAATACTATAAGACTGCCCCTATAAGCCAATAAGTACAAAATATTTAAAAACCCTAGGCAATCTCCCATAAGACTGGACGGTGCAATCAAAGGAAGCAAATAACCGCCATTTCATTAATTAACCATATCTCAAGCCATAACTATCAATCCGTCCATAACATAACATACCATAAATAACCTCTCAATGCTGGACTTGAACCGAAACTAGCATTAATTCATTAGAAGCAATCTAGCATAAGCATCATTTATCTAGCTTGTTCAAAATCAATAATAAACAATTAAAGGGTATAACATTTTTATAAAAATCTACAAAGAACTAGCAACAATTATGGCCTAAGGTGGACCGGATGGGCCTACTTCTAATCCTCAAAATTTATTCTAAGTTTACTTCTACCCCGGACTAGGCTAAAGTATCTAATTCTTCCACTAGATGTTAAATAAGCCAGTTTTAGTCCTAAGACCACAATTCTACCTAAGGGATGAGAAACTAAGTTAGTTACACCTAATATATGATTCCTTAGTAGGCTAAATATTCCAAGTAATACTAATAATACCACCATGACCAATTTTTAGTTAAGATCTAGAACATTACCATAAATATGCTAAAAATTAGTTCAATTTGTAAGGAAGGTAAACCTTGCCAACTTGGAAGTCAAAGAATGACTGAAGAAATCTGCCAATTTGGTGAATTTCCATTACAAGGAGCTTTCGTAAGATGCCACACTAACAAAATAATAATCTACTCATCAATATAAGAACAATGGTACCCATATTGCATTTTCATGCTTCGGTTCAAAATTATGTGAAAATCCTATGTGGGTTCTACCTGTAGAATCACATAATTGAAATCGATAGCACATCCCTCTATGCCCAATGAATATTTACCCTCAAGAATGGGTAAATCCAATGCTCAAATAGTCCTAAAATCAACCCACCATTATTTCTAGCAATTTTGATAAACTATGAGAATTTAACCATGAAATTAATGAAAACTTACAAAGAATTTAGATAAAAAATGAGTAATTCAAGCTTATGAACACCCCAAAATCACCTATTAATGTCTCTCCCATGTTTATACATATTTTAGGGTTTTCACTCTTGAACTTGTGTGAAAAAGAGTGAAAATTCAGGTAGTGGGACATTTAAAGGGATCCTAAGTGCCACTAAAGTGGGCACTGGTCCACTTTAGTGCTCTAAGTTAAAGTGCCAAGGTGTCGCAAAAGTTGTGGCCGTGCTTACCTGGCATGCTGCTAAAGCAGCTTGTAATATAGCTTTCAGCCTACTGCTAAAGTAGCTCACTGTGCTCGCCAAGGCTTCTTAAACTCCTGGAAAGCCACTAAAGTGTCCTCCGCTATAGCACCCATAGGGCCGCTTTAGTGGATGCACCATCTGGAGACTTGGTATTTTTCCAAGTTTCCACTGACACCTCAAAATTCATTCAAAATCCTATCTACCCAAATGAACTATGATAACCTATCAAATTCAATATTCCAAACTCCATGGCATAATCAAAATTTCCATCCGAGATTGTTTTGATGAAAAATGGGTCCACACCTCAGTATTACTTTTTATAATTTTTGGTCAATAGCTCAAATTGAGTCTGGAATACTTGGAACCCAAACCAAGGGTCTAACCAACCTAAAATCAATATTACAAAGCTATTAGAATAATTAAAATTGGTATACAAGGTATTCTGATAGATGTTCTTGCCCGATAGCCAATTTTAACAAACAAAGACTCCAAAATAGGGAGTTGTCTCTAAAAACCAAATGAACTTCCCGGTAACTAAAATGTCAGCTTCAGCAAGTCATAAATAAGTTAGAACATGTATAGGAAAGCTCCAAAAGGCTAAAATGAGCGGAAATGCAGAAAATAACTTGAAGGGTCATTACCATATCCACTAGTAAAAGAACTTTCTTCCGCAAAAATAAGGGGTTAGGATGTACTTGAATCCTCGAATAGGTGAGGATAGTTGGTTCACATATCACTCACGATATCCCAAGTAGCCTTCTCTACTAAGAGGTATCTCCATTTAACCTTAATTATTTAATCTCTCTAGTGGGCAACCGCCTGACATCCAAGGCTAATATGAACACCAGCTCTTCCATGAATGTCAGTCTTTAATCTAATAAAATTGAGTCTTATCTGAGCACATACGATGCATCTATAATGTACCACCACAACATAGAATCATGGAAAACTAGATGAATAACGAAAAATCTTAGGGCAAGACTAACTTATATACCACCTCTCCAACTGTACAAAGGATATCAAAAGGTCCAATACATCTAAGGTTGAGCTTGCATTTCCTCCTAAACCTTATCAAACACTTTATGGATAGTACTTTGAGGAATACCCAATCACCAATTCCAAATCTCAAATCACAAAGTCTACAATATTTATAAGCCTTCTACCCACTCTAAGCTGGCCTTAACCTATCTTGAATTACCCTGACTCTATCCAATGACTCTTGAAGTAAGTCAGTACCACGACATCTAATTTTTTAGGTCTCAAACCATCCAATCAGAGAATGACATCATCTACAACATAAAGCTTTAAAGGGTTCCATTTAAATACTTGAATGGTAGCTATTAGTATATGAAAACTCTATAAATGTTAAGTGCTACTACCACTGACCTCCAAAATCTATATCATAGGCTTGGAAAATAACGTTAAGGACCTGAATAATTCATTTTGATTGCCTGTCAATTTGAGGGTTGAAGGTTGTACTAAGATACACTTGAGTACCTAACTCCTCATGAGAAGCTCTTCAAATGCTAAAAGTAAATACTAAGCCTCGTTCTAAAAGGATAGACATATGCGCACCATGTAAATGGACTATCTTACGAACATAGATACTAGGTTAGCCTCTCACCACTTAAACATATTTGAATAGAAAAAACTTATGCTGATTTTGTCAAGGGATTGATAATGACCCAAATACCATCAAAACCATGGGAAGTGTGAGGAAAGCCACAAATAAAGTCCATCATAATCTACTCCTATTCCCCTAAAGAATTAAGCAACTAGGTCTCTGATGCTCGACCTTCACCTGCTGACAAAATAGGCAATGAGCTATAAAGTTTTCCACATCTCTATCCATGCCACTCCACAAATAGCACTACCTCAAATCTCTATACATCTTAGTTGTACTCTGGTGAATCAAATATCTAGAGTTGTAAGAAAAATTTACTAAATCAAGTAACCAACCTTCAAAACACAAATACGACTATCAAATCTCAAAACACCCTTAAAATCTATGGATGACCTCATAAGCTCACCACTCAACATATGATCATGGATGATGCAAAGTCTTATATCCTCAAACTAATGACTCTGAATTTGCTCAAGTAAGGTAGACCTTAGTTCAACACTAGCAAGAATCCTCCTAGGATCAGAAATATCAAGTTGCACCATCAAGTTGGCAAAGGACTAGATGTCCAACACCAACTGCCTCTTAGAAATTGAGATAAAAGCCAAGAAACCCATATTCACCCCTTCTACTTCAAGAAGTTTTCTACCAAGTTATCCTTGCCCGAATAATACAAAATAGAGATGTCTTAAACATTAAACTACTCCATCCTTCTATGATGCCTAAAATTTATCTCTCTCTAGGTCATATAATACTGAAGACTATAATGATTCATATAGAAGTCACAATGCATGCCATAAAGATAATGCCTACAAATCATAAATACAAAAACTACCACTGCCAACTCCAAATCATAAGTGGGGTAGTTATGCTTGTGCACCTTTAGTTTCCTCAATAAATAAGCAATAACTTAAACTTGCGGCATCAGGACCTAACCCAAATCCTCCATTTAGTTTTTAAAAGCTTAACTCACACCCCTTAAATCACTATAAAGGAATCTCCTTTTGCGGT
Source organism: Capsicum annuum (assembly GCF_002878395.1). Classification (NCBI taxonomy): domain Eukaryota; kingdom Viridiplantae; phylum Streptophyta; class Magnoliopsida; order Solanales; family Solanaceae; genus Capsicum; species Capsicum annuum. Next base: position 723,453 of record NW_025831672.1, on the reverse strand, counting down.
AATATGTCATTGGCATTTTAATAGTAATAATACCCTCAACTAATTACCTATAGTAATTGGCCAAACCAATAAAGTTGTTAACCTTACACAAAATTATAGGCCTGGCCTAATCACAGATAGAATCAATCTTTGTTGGTTCTACCATAATCCCATTCTTAGATGCCATATATTCAATGAATGTCACCGACTCAAGCCAAAACACATACTTAGAGAATTTTTCATAAAGCTTATGATCTCTCAAAGTCTAGACCACAATCTTAAAATGTTACATATGTTCCTCCATACTCTTCAAACACACAAGAATATCATCGATGAATACAATTAGAAGGAATCAAAATAAGGCTTGAACACACTGCTCATCAAATCAATGAATACGACTGGGGCATTGGTCAACCCAAAAGACATCACTAGGAACTTAAAATGGCCATAACGAGTCCTAACAGCCATCTTTGGAATATCCTTATCCTAAATCCTCAACTGATGGTAACTGGACCTTAAGTAAATCTTAGAAAACACTACTGCTCCTTGATGTTTGGTAAGCAAATAATCAATGTTAGGCATAGGATATATGTTCTTTACAGTCACCTTATTATGTTTCCAGTAGTCAACACATATACATAATAAACCATCCTTATTATTCATAAAATAGATAAGATGACCCTAAGGCAACACACTCGATCTAATAAAACCATTACCCAAATGATCTGAATCTAAGAATTTAGCTTCTTAAGATTGGTAGGAGCCATACGAAAAGGTGCCATAAAAATAGGTCAGGAGCTGGGCTCAACGTTAATAATAAACCTAACACCACTCTCATAAGGAAGACTAGGTAGGTTGGTAGGAAAAAATTAGGAAACAAATAAATCATAGGAATAGAGTCAAGCAACGGATGCTCTATACAAACATCATGAATATAAGTAAGGTAAAACTTACAACCCTTCAAAATAAGTCTCCTAGACTGAATGCAAGAAATAATCCCCATCAGATTGTACCTAATAAATATATACCACACAACTGGGGTATGCTGGGCATAGCTGTAACACCTTAAATTTTAGGTCCTTGAATCATCCTAAAACTTTATCCTTACTGCCCAGACTACGAGTCTTCTTACGAGTTGTAGGGATTCTCGATGGGTCTTATGTTCCTAATTATAGCCTGGACAGTATGTTATCCTAGAGTTTTTATCTTGACTACAACTTTTAGGGTCTTATAATGAGTCGTATGGTACCTTCCATAGCCTATCCAATGTGATGCCTAATTATTTTTGCTTTGATAATGATTGGACTATGTGAGTAATAATAACTGAGTATGAGTTATATGGTAGGACTCTTAGCCAAGTTAGTATTGGTGATCCTAGACACTGTCTAGTCTACGACTGGATGATCAGAGTTATAGGGTGACCTTATAATTTTTAAGGGCACCCATAATGATTAGCGGTGATTTTTCAGTCTTTTTATTAAGGGCATTCTAGCTAATTCCCCTTTTTCCTTACTTAAAACCTATGACCATAAAGAACTTCAAGGGGTTATTTCCCATTCGTAACATAATTAAAAAACTCTCGAACTCTATGAATTCTCTCAAGCAAGATACTTAGGGTTTCCAAGAAGTTTATTAATTAGATCCCTCAAGGGTAAATTTTCTCCATAACTCTTGATATTTTGGCATGTTACTCTTCCTTAATTATTACTTTATAAAAATCACGTGTTTAAATAGTTTAATTGTATGGGTTTGAATGTGGGTTTTGATATGGTTGAGGGTTTTGATATGGTTAATCCTTAAATTATTTTCCCTGATTTATTATGCATTATTTATGCTTTATTGGTGACTTAGAACTTATGGGTTGCATGGGAATGGTGAACAAACTAAGGGGTCATGGTTTTCCCCAAAGTTAGTATTTTGAAATTGGAATTGGTTTTGAATAGTTGCGTCCCCTCAACCCACTTGTGTAAATGGCTTTGGCTTTTGATTTGCCAATTGGTTTGACTTACTCACCTATGATATTGCATTACATTAATGATTAAACAATTAACATAGTTTTGAAGGCCTTGTTGGCTATGATTTGGTTTAATGAACAAAGGGGGTTGAGGCATTTCCATAAGTTAATATAATTGTTATGGAATAAAGATGGCATAGAGATAAGCTTGCAAGTGTAAGGGTATGACGATTCCCATGGTATTCCTTAATGGTTGGTTCATTAGTTAATAATTGAGTTATGTGAAACTTTCTTTAAATTGGGCTTAATGGGGGGTAATGTACAAATGCGATGTAGGTATAGGTCTTGGAGGATTTATACTAGAAATTCATGTTTTTTGAAGTGAGTTTGGTCTTAATGACATGTATGCATAGTTCACACTATTGATATATTTTTATATTAGATAAATGTGGGGTTAGGTCACTCTCTTATCTTCCTTGATATCTTTGGTTAGTATAGATAACATGCACTAGGGACTTTTTATAAGGGTAGCTAAACCCATATAGCCCATGGGTGCCTGTTTATGATGGTTAAGCTATATAGTCTAGGATAAAGTTTTACTTCAAGATAGGCTTTGTTTCCTTTTCTGGCATGACATGTTTTTATATATATATATATATATATATATATATGATTATGAATATTGGCTTGAATGAATTTTAAAATATAGATCATGGCATTATTTTATCCTCCACCTCTAAACTATATGCTAGTGCCTAATCCACTAACCATCTTTAGATTTTATACCTCACACGATGCAAACAAAAAAGATACTTTAATTTTTCCTATGCAGTGTTAGGTGGATCGACTCGATTTGTCAGTTATTAGTGGTGAAGTAGTCAGCTTCTATTCTCTGAAAGACTTTGTCATTTTATAAATTTCCTTTCATAGACTAGAATTAAAGAGTTCATATTAACATTATCATTTTCATTGTCGAAGTCAGAGACATGTCCTGACACTTTATTGGTTTTGATTTGTTAGAAGGCTTTGTTGATTATTGTAGACTTGGGTGATGTTGGTTGGTTGCTTTTGGTTGGTTACCAATTATTGATTATAGAAATATCTCAAATTCTTTGGGCTTATCTTAGGCTATCTTGTTATATATTTAGAATTCATCTGATATTGAGGGTATGGTGTTTTTTTATTTAGGTACGGTGGTGGTCTCTAGTTCTTGTTGGACTTGAGATACCAATTATGGCCATACCCTAGTTTGGGTTATGTCAAAGATGGTATTAGAGCCTAGGTTTGGTATTTCATTGTCTACAAAGCTGTGTTAAGTAGAATCTCTTTTATAGATATAAAGCACACCACACATATAAGGGAGAGGCTTTGAGGCATTTAGGAATATTTCACTTCCTTGTAATCTACTATCGGGATATAGAGTCTAATGTCTTGAAATCTTCTCTAATTAATGTATGTTTTCTTTTTAGATCATGCCTCCCAGAAAATTTAATGTTTGTGGAACCTTTTTGATCCCGCTTGGGGATAAGGTGGACACATATCATTCTACTTATAAAGTTCAAACCCAATTTAGGGGTCAATCTCCTAATTATGCTGCCCCATGTAGAATCCATAAATACTTACAAGTCCTCCTAGTGCCTCTCATGCGGATGATGATCATTTCCCACCACCCTAAGGAGAAATCTCTAATGCTGAGTTTCCTTATTCTATTTATTCGTTGACCTAGTTGGTGACATCTTAGTCATATCAGTCAGGTCCTCTTGGTGCTGCTATGAGTTCTTCTGTGGCCACTAGAGTTGGTCAATTTATGAGGTTGAATACTCCAACCTTTACTTGTTCTAAGGTTGAGGAAGATCTACGAGGGTTCATAGATAAGATGGAGAAGATTTTCTATGTGATGTATGTTTCTTACTCTGATGGTGTGAAATTTATTGCATATTAGCTGAAGGATATGATGTAGCCGTGGTATGAGGAGTAGGATTAGTCTAGAAGAGATGATGTTGAGTTTGATTCATAGGAGGATTTCTCTGGTGCTTTTCTTGACTGGTTCTTTCCTTAGGAGTTGGGGGATATGAAGAATGAGGAGTTCGTGAATTCAAAGCAAGGCAAGATGAATGTGAAGGAGTATTTCTTGAAGATTGATCAGATATCCCGTTATGCTTCTGAGCTAGTATCTAATATGAGTGATAAGATTAGAAAATTTACTTTGGGTTTGTCTCGAGACTTGGTGTTGAATTGTAAGGTCGCTTTGTTGAATAGTATTATGAATATGTCTAGTCTTATGATATATGTACAATAAGTGGAGGATTAAAAGAAAGAAGAATACAGAGGTAAGTGAAAAATAGAGCAAGAAGTTTCAATATTCAGATTATGGTGGAGGTCAGCAAAATAGTGGTAGAGATGGTAGGAAATGGTCTAAAAAGCAGTAGGGTAATTTCAGTTCCTATTCTATGGCTAGTGCTCTATATCCTAATCTATTTGGTAATTTTTATTTATAGAGCAATAGTGGATTTAAGGAACAAGGTCCCAATCTCAGTCCAGTGGGGCTTAGTCGACTCCATCTTATCCCCCTTGTCATTTTTGTGGTCCGGTTAATCATGGCTTTTATTATGAGGAGAGGAATAAGTTCTTAAGATGTGGTCAACCTATACATATTTAGAGAAACTTTCCTTTAGGAGATGTTGCTATGAGGGATAATAAGGTACCGGTTGTTGTTCCTTCTACTTCTGCACCAAAAGGTGCTACTTTTGGCTCCAACAATAGTCAAAATTATCTATATGCTCTTTTCACTCATCAGGATTTTGAGGCATCTCCTCATGTTGTCACTGGTATATTAATCTCATGATGTATATCATCTACTTGATCTTGGGTTTACTCTCTCTTATGTGGCTATTTATTTTTATTTTGATCCTGAGTGTATTCCTGATCCCTTTTCTGTGTCTACTCTGGTGGGTGATTCCATTATGGCTAAAAGAGTTTATAGAGGTTGTGTGGTAGCCATTCGTTATAGGGAGACAATCATGGACCAAATCTAATTAGACATATTAGACTTTGACGTGATTTTGGGGATGGATTGGTTGTATTTATGCTATGCGTCTCTTGAGTGTCGGACCCAAAGGTTCAATTTTTGATTCCCAAATAACGCAGTGGTTGAGTGAAAGGTAGTTCCCTAGTGCCCATAAAAAGGTTTATTTCTTATCATAGAGCCTGAAAGTTGGTTTCTAAGGGTTCCCTCTACCATTTAGTGCATGTGAAGGATTTTAGATTTGAAGGTCCTTTTTTTCAATCGGTCCCTGTGGTTTATGAGTTTCTCAAGGTGTTTCCTAATGATCTTTTTGGTGTTTTTCCCGATAAGGAAATTTATTTTGGGATTTATCTTATACCAGACACTCGTCTCTTTCCTGCCCTATAGAATGGATCCACCTAAGTTGAAAAAACTTATGAAGAAGTTTAAAGATCTTCTAGATAAGGGTTTTATCCACCCTAGTGTTTCTCCATAGGGTGCTTCTATGCTCTTTGTGTGTAAGAAGGATGGTTCTCTTTGAATTTATATAGATTACCACCAGTTGAATAGGGTGATTATGAAGAATAATTATTCACTTCCTATGGTTGATGATTTGTTTGACCAGCTTCAAGGAGCTAAGTACTTTTCTAAGATTAATCTTTGGTCGGGCTACCATTAATTGAGGATTAGGGAAGTGGATATCCCTAAGACTACTTTTCGAACCCAACATGTTTATTTTGAGATTTTGGTGATATCTTTTGGTTTGACTAATTTTGTCAGTTTCTTGATTTGTTTGTCATTGTGTTTATTGATGATATTTTGGTGTATTCTAAGAGTAAGGTAGATCATGCTATCACCTCCATCTTATGTCAGAAATGTTGAAGGATCAATGGTTGTATGCCAAATTCACTAAATGTGAGCACTGGTTAAATGTTGTAACCTATCAGTGTCTTGTTATTTCTTGTAAAGGTGGATCACTTGAGTCCTGATGGTTTGTCTCAAGAGATTGAGTTGCCTATTTGGAAATGGGAAGTGATTCATATGGATTTCGTTATTGGTCTTCTACAGTCTTGCCATCAGTTTGATTTGATTTTGGTCATCATGGATAGGATGACTAATTCTACTCACTTGCAATGAATACTAACTACTTGGTAAAAGATTATGCTAACCTCATTATTAAGGAAATCATAAAGTTGCATGGTGCTCCAGCTTCCATCATATTTGATTGAGGTAATCAGTCCTCGTCTCACTTTTGGAATTTCATTCAGAGAGGTTTGGGGACTATGGTGAACATTAGCACCTTCTTCCACCCGCAGACAAATGGACAAGAAAAAAGGACAATATAGACTTTGGATGATATGCTAAGATCCTATGTGATTGATTTTTGTGTTAGTTGGGTTGACCATTTGCCTCTCATTGAGTTTGCTTATAATAATAGTTATCATTCAAGTACTGGGGTTGCTCCATTTGAGGCTTTGCATAGTAGGAGATATAGGTCCCTTATTGGGTGGTTTGAGGTTAGTGAGAATATGTTGTATCGTCTCAACTTGGTTCACCAAGATATGGAGAAGGTGAAGTGATTCGTGATAGGCTTAAGACTACCCAAAGTCACCAAAAGTCCTATATGTAAGTAAGGTGAAGGGACCTATAGTTTGATGTGGATTATTTGGTATTCTAGAAGGTATCTCCCAGGGGAGTGATACAATTTGGAATGAAGGGGAAGATTAGTCCTCATTATACTGGTCCATATCATATTCTAAGGCAAGTAGGCCATGTGGATTATGACTTGGAATTACCTTTGAGTTTGGGTTCTATTAATATGTTCTTTCATGTTTTGATGTTGAGGAAATGCAGGGGTGATCCTTCCTTTGTTGGTCTTTCCGATGGTGTGAACTTCTCGGATTCCTTATCCCATGAGTAAGTCCCAATTGAGATCTTAGATTAGCAAGTTGCCCATTGAATGTGAAGGACGTAGGTTCGGTAAAGGTTTTATGGAGGAACCTAAATCATAAAAAATATACTTAGAAAGTCGAAGAGGACATGAAGTCCAAATACCCATTCTTGTTTCTCGTTCTGGAAAATCGTACAAGAGGTATGTGTATTCCTTAGCATCTTTGTTTTTTGACTTTGCTAAAGAAAATTGTGAATTCCTTGATATCTTATTTTCTGTCTTTGTTAAAGGTAAGAGTGGGTGTATTTTTGAAATTTTATCCTTACTGCCCAGAATATAACTCCCCTTATGATTTGTAGGGAGTCTTGATGGGTTTTGTGGACTCCATCATAGCCTGGCCAGTATGTTGTCTTAGAGTTTCTATCTTGACTATGACTTAGACCCTATGAGTCGTAGGATCTTGTAACGAGTAGTATATTGCCTTTTGTAGCCTAACCGGTCTGATGCCTAATTGTTTCTTCTTTGACGACGACTAGACTATGCGAGTTATAATGACTGTGTACGGCTCGATATATGTACATGACATGTTTATAAACATGACATGTTTATATGTATATTATTATGCGCATTGGCTTGAATGATTTATAAAATGTGGATCATGGTATTATTTTATCCCCTATCCTTGAGTTACATGATAGTGCTCAACCCACTAAACATCTCTAGATGCTGTATCTCTATGCGATGTAGGCACTGGAGACACTTCTACTTTTCCTGCACAGTGTTAGGTGGATCGGCTTGGTTCGTCGATCGTTGGTGGTAAAGTGGTGATATTTAATTATCCAGAAGACTTGGTCATTAAATCAGTTTCCTTTCATAGACTAGAATTGAAGGTTTCAAATTAACATTATCATTGCCATTGTCAGAATCGGGGGAATGTCTGGACACTTTATTGATTTCGGTTTTGTTAGAAGGCTTTGAGGATTATTGTGGACTTGGGTGATGTTGGTTTGTTTCTTTTGGTTGGTTACCGATTATCGGTTATAGACATGTCTTACGTTCTTTGATCTTATCTTATGTTGTCGTGATATATGGTTCAGAATTCATCCGACATCGAGGGTATGGTGTTCTATTTGGTTAGGTGCATGGGATGGTCTTGGATCCTTGTTATACTTGAGATACCCATCATGGCCAGGCCCTAGTTTGGGTCGTGACAATAGCTAAGGTAACAGTCTTTTAAAAATAATCTAAGACTACATGATACTAGGATAACTAGTCCATGCCCAGAATCACATCAAAGTCCATGTCTAAAATAATAAAATCTTGACAATTAATCTCTTGAATAGTCGCAACACAAGATCTTTAAACTCGATCCACTACTAAAGAAACATCCATGGGAGTAAATACAAATAATGACACATAGTAAAGAATCCCGAGATAACTCTAACTAAGGGCATATAAAGAAGACATATAAGAATAAGTGGGTTCCTGATCAAATAAAGCAAGACCCGGCTGATGGTACACTTAATCATACCTGTGCTAACAATATCTAAACACTCTTCTTTGGGTTTAGTAGGTATGACATACAACTAACCATGGCATACACCTAGATGAGCTCCAGACCAATCTCCTGTCATACCTACCTAAGGGCATCTACGAGCACAGTAGGGACCACTCCGACGACCATGCATACCACCTTTAGATGGGGGCATAACTGACCTAATTGGTGGAACATTCTGAGTGAAAGAAACCATCGCTCCATGACTTGGGAACTCTCTCAAGAAATGGCCAAAGGCCCCTCAACCATAACATGCCCTTAGAATTGTATCACAACCAGAAGATCTGACTGACCCAGAATAACCAGCGTGGCTAGAATACCCATAATATGAACCCCTCAAGGGATGGCTATTACTCTATCCAAGATAATTACTGTAACTCAATTGGCCTCCATCAGTGATCTAAATAAAGGCATAAACAGGCTTACTAGACTAACCTTGATACTGATAAGGTTGACGCGGAGGGTACCTACCCTTAGAACCACTCCCTCTAAATCATTAGCCACCACAGCTCCTACTGAAACTACTCTGATATCACGTCCTCTAATTGCTTCCCCTTGGTCCTCATGATAAATCTCCTCCATAACTTGTGAATGATTGAAAACCTTTATAAAATGTCTACCCACAACAACTAAACTCTACGTCGCCATACAGAGAAGAAATCTCAATCCCCAAACAAAAACCGCACCTGGTCACTCAATTCTCAATATAAATGTAGCATGCCAAGACAACTTATGAAATAAATCCTCATACTCCATGAAAGTCATGGATCCCTACTCTAACCTTGAGAGTTGATCTCTTAGATAGTCCCTAAGACTGAGAGGCATATACTTCTCCAAGACGACCTTGTTTAACAGAGTCCATGTCAATGGGGGATATCAATCTGTCTTGAAAACAAGAACCCCTCCAACTATGTTAAGTTATCAAATCAAACTAAAAAGTAGTGTAATCCACATCTCGAGTCTTAACTAGGCCTAAATTATAAAGCTTTTCCTCACAAGCAATAAAGAATTTATAAGCATCATTACTTAGTGCACTAGAAAATCTAGGTGGAGTCAATCACGGGAATCTACCAAACATTATTTGGTCCTCAATAGACATAAAAGGCTGGAAACTAAAGATTGAGCACCCACAAATTTGGCAACCATTAATGTAGGAGTGACCTCAACTCTAGGAGTCGCAGCTATAGATTATGCCCCCACCGTAGTTCCACTCTGATTTGCAGACTGTGCACCATTAGATGATGTACCACAAATCAATCCCAAGACCTGAACCAATTCATCCCAGAATAATAAAGAAGAAATAAACCCCGGTACAACCTGGGCTAGACCCTGGCCAATCGCTGGATGGGGTGAAAGAATATCTGAGTTAGGAGCTGGAGTAGGGTGTGGTGAAGACCCTCTATATTAGTCCCTAGCTGGGGCTGCATCTAGGCTTTCCTTGACCTCTAGGTCATCGATAAACTATAATAGGATCCCTACTCACAAACTCAAGGTCCTCATCTTCTGTAGCGATAACACATGTCCTACCCATCTTCAAAAGAGTAAAATCAATGGAATTTTTAGAAACCAACTTAGAGTATTAGCATTAAAAGAGTGAAATAAGTAAAGATATCCAAAAAATGTCTTATAGCCTCCAGAAGATAAGAAACAGACATCACCATTTCCTTTCAAAGTAATCTTCTAGACACTTGCTCTTGTACTAATAATATCGGTGAACCTAGCACCATGATCCAATTTATAAGTTATGGTGGCACCTACATTATCCCACCAGTAGGCAAGCCAAATTATAGCCCATAGAAATAAGCAATGGGTTAATTTGGTGGAAGATAGAAAAAAATCTAGAAATTTGCAAGTAACGACTTGCAACAAAGTTTAAACAATTATAATATGCTAAAATATAGATAAGATAGCAATTACATCCCAAGACCTAGTTTGTCGTTAAAAAAGCCACAAAAAAGGGATAAAATCATCATAATAGACAAATATACATCACTCTTGAGAAATAAAAGACTAAGCAAAAGTAGAAAAAGGCTAAAAAGGCAACTTCAGCTTTGAGAGCTCATCCTATCGCTGAACCTAAGCAGTGCGATCGTAATATTTGCATCGTCCACTAGTATTCGAGTTTGCACCAAAATGTATACAAGTGTATTATAATCACCAAAGCCACAAGGACTCAATAGGTGATGTGCTATGGTTTTATATCACTTTCGACACTTAAAATAATGAAAATTTGCACGTTCCATAGGTCTTTTTGTTAGATATGATATGTTTTGTCTTGTTTTGTGTAGGAAACTAGGTTTGGGAGCTAAAAAGGAGACATGTGAAAATTAAAGATTTTCGACACCTACGTGGGTACCTTTTCCCCATAGGTACTACCTATGTGGAGTAGGTGTGATAATATGTGCCAGAAAGTTAAAGTCCAGAGATTTAAAAGCTAAAGAAATTTGACTGTCACTTACGGAGGTCATCCTATGGGTCGTAGGTAGTACCTACAACCTCTAAGTGTTAGAAAATATAGACTTCAAAGAGTCTTCAATATTTTTGTGTTTTGGGGACCTACGATGGGACCACTTACATCCCGTAGGGGCCACCTATGCCACGTAGGTGGTCCCATAGTGGCCTCCAACTTAGATTTTTCCTCTTTTGTTTAGGATTGGTTTCCTAGGGTTTCCTTGTATTCTATGAATACTACTCTTTTGACATTTTTCAGTTAGTTTACACACTCTTACTACTTACAAATATATAATTGATTCTTAATTCAATTTTTATCTTGGTATTATTTTTCTCTTGTTTTTGGTTTAATTATTAATCTCAGACTTTGGGTTTTATTTGTAAATTCTTGTAAGATTGATTTAATGATTTAAATTATAAATTTAATTATTAATCTAAGACTTTGGATCTTCTTTGTAAATTCTTGTGAGATTGATTTAATACTTTCAATTATGAATTCCATTGATTCTTTCAAAACGATGAGCAACTAAATCCCTTAGCTAGGGTTGTGGAAACCCTAGCGAATTAATGAAGTAGGTAAAGTGAAATATTTTCTTAAACCAATATTCTTGCATTCATTCTAATCATTTCAATTTAACAGAGTTCTTAGCAGTTCCAATTATTAGGATCCAGCCTATATTCACTATTTGCTTCACAAGAGAGGTAGATAGTTGGAAAAGAAAATCACAATGGTAATTTGGAATTTTTGTTGAAATAAGCTAATCTTCTTCATCTACTTAAGATAATTAAAATCATCTAATTCACTAGAGACTCAAAAGGTAATAGTTAATCTAGGATCAAGGATAAGGGTTAGTAAAGCGACACTCTGAAACTCAAAAGGTAAAGTGTGAAATTCACCAGTGTGTCCACAAGACAATTGGTGATGCATTACTTGTTAGATTTTTCTTGCAAGATATTGGTTTGGTTCAACAAACATTATAAACCTTCGGAGTTAAGAATCCAAAGGGAACACAGTCGTAGTGTTTGTTTTAGATTGATTACAACCAAAGCATTCCATATTTTATAACTTCTTCATAGATAACAACAAAAAAACCCCCATTTACTTTCTTTTACTTCCCGTTGATTTCAGCAAAATTGAGATATACTTCTTTATGTAGTTTTGATAATTAGAAGCTAAACTATGAGGGTCCATTTCCCTAGATGTGCAACGTACAGTACAGCTGGCACGCGCCTTCTGCACAGTTTTGTCATCTTGTGTAACAAACTTGCAGGTGCTATTTTGTACTAACTTGGATAGCTGGTCCAATGACCTTTCAAGCCCTAATCATAACCCAGTTATAAAAGGAAAGAGATACATCTTCAATAATTGGTTTTTGTAAATTCTAAAGAGTAAAAGAGAGGCAGCAAAACCCTATTTCTACACCACTCAAATTCTTAGCTGACTGTTTATGCTTAAATTGAACTTGTTCTTGAGTGAGTGCTAAATTATAATTGAACTACTCATGTTATAATAGTGGTGTTTTCTTAATGAAAGAATTCTTAGGTAGAGTTACCTAAGTGAGTTGCTGATTGGAGCTAACTAGTGTAAAGAGTCCTTGGTTGAATTACTGAGATGAGCTTGTAGTAGAGTTTCCATAAGAGAAAGAAGCCTAGAGGTAGGCTGAAATCTTCAAAACTAGGAGAAAGATTATAGTGGATTTGGAGAATCTTGTGAGGGCAAGCTTTGCTTTTTTCCTTGTTGGGTTTCAACATAAAAATATTGTGTACTTATATTTCTACACTACCTTATTTTTAGTACATCATAGTTGCACTACTGTTATACTACTTAAAATTAATCTTACAAATGCTTGAGAATGACTCTAAGGGCCTGATCCCTCACTATGTGGTACATCCCCTAATCATTCAACAATTGGTATCAGAGTAGTTTTACTCTTAAAGGATTATACCTAGAGTATTATGGTCATCATAGTCGATATAACTGAACCAGGGATGAAAAGAAAAGAAGTAGAAGAAGAGACATTCCTAACCTTGAAAGGCTTAAGAGTCTGACCCACGTGAAGAAGACACTGATGTTGCTCTTTTTGCAAAAAGATTTGTTAGAACTATAATAAGGGGTGGTAAACTTATCAAAAGAAATGGTAGGATTGAAGGTTATCAAAAAAATGGAAGCTTGGAAGAATTCATGAAGAACTACCATATGCAAGTGAAGGACAAAAATCTAGAGAAGCCAAGTGGAAGGATGCTACTAGTCGTGTAATTGAGAAAATACTGTAAGAATGGGAGGACTCTTCCAGTTACTTAGATAAAGATGAGAACACTGGATATGGATCTACACTAGCAGTGCAAGACTTTCCAGTTAGCTATGATCCCCTGTTTGCCTTTTTGGCAAACATAAAAGCTGAAAAGGAGAAAGAGGTATCACTATATTAAATTTAGCTTAAAGAAGAGATGAAGATTTCTCAAGACAATCTCATTACTATGCTCCAGAAGAATACAGAGTTAGAAAGGGACCTGGTCCATTGGAAGGAACAACTCAAAAATTCTCTTTAGTAGACCTCATCCTCATAAATCCTCTAAAATTTCATTGGTCAGGGAGTCTAAAATAGCAAGGGGCTTGGGTATCAACACAAAGCTCGATCTTCTAGGTCACAAGACAAAAGTTAAAGATGTCGAAGACAAAGTCTATAAACCCTTGTGTAATAATTAGGGAAGAGATTGATACCTGAAGGAACATTGTCAAAGCTGGAATAGAGCAAGGATGTTTAATGATAGATACATTCAGCAAGATTCAAATAATTTTATGTCCTTAAAAAATAAAAAAGGAAACAAATCAAGACCACAGAACCTAGATAGACAAAGAAAGACTTAATCACATATCTATCCTCCTACAAGGAACTCAAACTCAAATGGTTCCCAAGTCTATCAAATAATTGTGAATACAGGATGGAGAAAGGGTTTGTAGAGAGAAAAATCTTCTTGTTATATAATTGCTCAAGACTATGAATGGAAGGTATGACTTTATTATCTTTCCTAAGATACTTCAAGGTGAAAGTGTCTTATGTGATTATCATTTTCATCCCAAGGATGAGCTCAAGAAACTAGCAAGTTCAAAGGGATGCTAAAGAAACTTTGGACTATTGAAGAATATCAAGTCTAGGATCCGGTCCTCATACCTACTTCCAGAGAAAGACGTGGTATCATATGATGTAATGAATCTATCTTGATGATGCTGGATTGATCAGACTAACCTGACTTACTAACTAGTGAATCAGTTTTACTTTACCTATTTGGCTATGTTCAGGAGGTGGATATATACTTCATAAATTAGGAACATATTGGTATAACTCAGTAACATACATTTTCAAGTATAAACCTATGGAAGAAACTTTGGAAGGGAACAGATATGACAAGCACACAAGTAGAGAATCATTCAAACTAGAGAGGACCCTGGTCCCATCTCTCAGGTTAGTATCTTGTATGTGTAAGTTTTGTTTGTTCTATCAAGAAAAAGCCACGTCCTCCTTATCCTTGTGTTAGAAAAAATTAACCTATTCTAAAAAAGAAAGGCGAGTCACCAAAAGTCTGAAATTGATCATATCTTATTCTGCCACAAAAACCTTTCTCATGCTTAACATTCCATAAATCTTACTGTACTCACTCCTCATATCAAAAAGGAAAATCCAAAAATCCAAATAGCCCTTCTAAGAACAGGACCTTCTTGCTGGCTGCAGCTCACCCAATTTCTTATCCTTTAAAGGATTGTAAGCTTAGTATTATGAAAAATACCTTTCCAAATCTTCCTAAAATACATCTTTCTTCTCCTACTCTTCTAAAGCTTAACCGTTCATCACTTAACCCATCAATGTAGAATCACCTTTGACTTTTTAACACAATTCTTATGATGTTGTGGTTGATGAAACCTGGCTAGCTAAAAATCTCATCTTGTTGTCAAATAGCCTAGTAAAGGGCTTGGTTGGTCACAAGAAAACCACTGTCAGTAAACACCAAAAATTTCTTGAAAATGATCTAGATGTTTTACTGAGAAGTAGATGACTTTTGAGAGACCTGGTCCCAAGAAGATAAAAGTAGTTGAAAGATAATCTATGATCACTTACACTAGAAGAAAGAATGGGGATAAAAATAAGGGTGTATCCAAGGAAGAAAGAGACAAGTTCTTGAAGAATCAAATGGTCTTAACTGGAAGGATTTTTTATTCAAATGTGATAGTAGAACCTAGTATGATGAAACTTGTTAAGCTAGTTAAACATCAAGAGTGGATGCATCTCATTGAAGGACTTGTTCCCTATTTTTTTTTTAGGATAAATTGGTTAGGGAATTCTACTTTATTCTGGAGTTCTTAGAAGATGGGATGCATCTTACTACATAGGTCCAAGGGAACAAGGTAAAACTGAATAAAGAAATACTAGGAATGATTTTAGAAGTTCCTATATATGGGGTAAGAATTGTCTCCAAGAAGCTTCCATTAATAGAATTCTTACAAAATGCATCCAAGGTTAATGGAAATTCAATAGCTACAACGAACAGGAGATCACTAAAGAGTGATTTTCAGTTAGTCTTTGACTTTGTGAACAAGGTAATCTTGCCTAGTCACAAAAGAAAAACATTGTTGCATCCATTGATTTGTATATAATGGAATGCACAATTGACTGTGAATTCATAAATTACCTGTATTTATGATCAAACACATTCATAAAGTGGTTCTTAGAAATAATAAAAAACATGGCATACCATATGTATATTGGTTAAATAGGGTATTTGACCAGTTTGGCATTGTTTGTGAGAATGGAACCCAAAGGACTGTACTTCAAATGCTTGGTATGAATACATTACTCAAGATTGAAAGTGTCAAGCTAGGTAGCATTTATCAAAGTGATATCAGCAAGGACATAGAGGAACTAAAGGGTGACTTAGCTGCCAAGGATGAAGAAATTGGCAAGATTCAAAAGACAATTAAACATCTATCCTAAGAAAACCCATGTGACAATGAAATTCTTAATACTAAGAATGTTAAACTAAATAATAGGGTGTCAATCTTCACTGATGAGGTACTTAGGTAAAATGCAGAGATAAGGAATCTCAACAACAATCTGACCTTACTCCTTCAAACTCTTCTTCCTAGTCCTTCACTTGTTAATCATTCTTAATTCATATAGCTTTTTCCCTAAGAACATCTAATCTATGCACTGCTATGATACTTATCCTACTTATGATTGAATCTTTACCTTGTGTAATACATTTGTGCTCTCTAATTTGCAAAGTTATTCATCATGATAGTGTATCCCCTGTGGCCATGAGCTAACTAATGTGTACTTAATTTCTCTTGGTTTACTGCTAATACTTTTCAATGATGCCAAAAGGGAATATACAAATGCTAATTAGGGATAGACTGGGTATTAGGTGTGAATCACCTTAGGGAAGTGAAAATATATGATGTGCTAAATAGATGAACGAAGGGAGACATGATGACAAGAGGATAAAATGCTGAAGAAATGCAAATGCACAAATTGAAGGTGCATAATGACAAGGGGAAGTTTTTAATGCAAAATGACAACAAGGGACCAAGTCTTTGTGTTGCATGATAGAAGAAGCATGATGATAAGGGGAACATTCATCCTCAAGTTGTAATCACACTAATTAAATGTGATGAATATGCCCTGATGCTTAAATTATATGATTTGTTTTTGTCATCATCAAAAAATGGAAAAATTTTTGTATGTAGGTTTAATGATGAGAAACTAAACTACGAGGGACCAGGTCCCTAGATGTACAAGGTATAGTATAGCTGGTATAAGCCTTCTGCACAGTTTTGTCATCTTGTGTAACAAACTTGTAGGTGCTATTTTGTGCTTTGTTGTACGAATTTGTAAAGCTAGTACAATGACCTTTCAAGCCCTAATCATCAACCATCTATAAATAGAAAGAGATACATCTACAACAATGGGTTTTCCACATTCTAAAGAGTGAATAGAGAGTCTGCAAAATCCTATTTCTACACCACTTAAGTTCTTAGTTGACTATTTATGCTTGAATTGAACTTTTTCTTGAGTGAGTGCTGAATTGTAATCTAACTACTCATTTTATAAGAGTAGTGTTTTATTGTTTAGAGAATTTCTTAGGTAGAGTTACGTAGGTATGTTGCTGGTTGGAGATAACTAGTGTAGAGATTCCTTGCTTGAGTTACCAAGATGAGCTTGTAGTAGAGTTGCTATAAGAGAAAGGAGACTAGATATAAGCAAAAATCTTCTGTAATTAAGAGGAAGATTATAGTGGATTTGGAGGTGCTTGTGAGGGAAAGCCTTGGTTTTTACCATTAAAGAAAGGCTTGCGGTTGAAGCATTAGCAATAATCGTTATGAATTTTTAAAATAATGGCATCGATGAATATAAAGAGATGGTTAAAGCATTTTATGGTAAAGATTCTTAGAATTATTCTTAAAAAAATCTAGATCTTGATTTAAAAAATCAAACCACTCCCCCTACTGGACCATCTATTGAGGATCCATAAGTTTTAGAATTAAAGGCTTTCCCATCCCATTTGTGGTATGCATTATTGGGGGCCAACAGTACCTTATCAATTATTATTGTAGCAAATTTAGCAGAATCTTAAGTTCAAGCATTGTTATCTGTGTTGAGGTCCATCGAATGGACCATAGCAAATATTATGGGGATTCTACCTATTCTTCGTAGGCATAAAATATAGCTTGAATTGGATTAAATTCACAATATTGAGTATTAGCATCAATTGAATCCTTCTATAAAGGAGGTTGTAAAGAAAGAAATAATCAAGTGGTTAGATATTGGAGTAGTTTAACCCATTGCATAAAATAAGTAGGTTAGCTCGGTTCAATGTGTGAAGGGTGGAATCACAGTGGTTCCCAATGAAAAAAATGAACTTATGCCTTTGAGACCGGTCACTGGTTGGAGAGTTTTCATGGATCATAGAAATTGAATACTTGGACCCAAAAGGACGATTTCCCTATGCCATTCATGGATTAGATACTCGATAGACTAGAAGGCAAGGGTTGGTATTAAGTTCTTGATGGTTACTAGAGATACAATCAGATCACTATTTCTCCTGAAGAGCAAGAAAAATGACCTTTACTTTCCCCAACGGGACTTTTGCATTCAAGAGAATGCCATTCGATTTATATACCGCACCTCTTAGTGATGTATGATGTCTATAATTTTTGACATAGTGAAGGACATTATTGAGGTATTCATGGATAATTTTTCAGTCATTAGAGGCTCCTTTAATGATTAATTAGTTCATCTGGCTAATGCACTGCAAAGATGTGAAGAGTGTATTCTTATATTGAATTGGGAAAAGTTCCTATTTAGGGTAAATAAAGGTATTGTAAGATCTCAAAATGAGGTATTGAGGTAGATAAAGCAAAGACTAAAATAATCAAAAAGTTTTCACTGTCAGTATCTGTGAAAGGTATTTAAAGGTTCTTGGGCCATGCTAGTTTTTACGAGAGATTTATCAAGGACTTCTCAAAGATTTCTAATACTCTATGCAAACTTTTAGAGAAAGAGGTGAAATTTGTATATGATGATGCATGTCTTAAGGCCTTGGAGTGTATGAAAGAGCGGTTGGTGTCAGACCCTATCATTGTATCCCCTAATTGGACTTCACCATTTGAGGTTATGTGTGATGCTACCAGAGTGGCCTTGTGTAATTTCTTATGCGAAAAGTGAGAGAAAATCATTCATTCAATTTATTAGGACATTAAGTTGTTAAACCCCACAAAAAAATAATACATAGTCACTTAGCATGAATTGCTTATGGTGGCTTTTACCTGTAAGAAATTCCGGTCCAATCTGATAGGGACAAAAGTCATAGTGCATACAGGTCATAGAGCTTTGAGATTTTTGATGTTGAAAAATAATGCCAAACCATTATTGATACGTTGGGTCCTCTTGTTAGAAGAATTTGACTTTGAGGTAAAAGAAAAAAATTGTGCATATATCTGGTGGCGGATCACTTGTTTTGCCTCGAAGAGAAGGCAATACAGAAATTAGGGGGATGAGCTTGACATATATGATACTTTTCTAGATGAGCGGTTCTTGGTAGTATCTCAAGACTTAATCCTCTGGTTTGATTATTTTTCAAACTATTTGGCAAGTGATCTTGTTCCAAAAGACTCATCCTTCGAGCAACAAAATAGAATCATGCATGAGGTGAGGAAGTTCTTCTGGGAAAAACCATATCTTTTTCAAATTTATGTAGATGGTGTTATTCATAGGTATATCCCTGAGGTAGAGATAATGAGTATTCTTAAAGTTTGCCATTCGTCAACAGTTGGGGGTCATCATAGTGGTATACACACAACCCACAAAATTTTGTAGTATGGTTATTATTGGCCTACTATATATAAGTATGCACTACATTTCCAGATATGACCAATGTCAGCATCAAGGAAATATTTCACAGAGACATGAATTCCCTATGACACATATTTTAGAGATGGAGTTGTTTGATGTATGGGGATTGATTTCATGAGTCCGTTTGTGACCTTCTCTTACATGAAGTATATTTTGGTGGTGGTTGACTATGTTTTGAAATAGGTAAAGGCAGTTGCACTTCTAAACAATGAAGGAAGAAGTCTCACTGCCTTCCTAAAGAAAAATATCTTTACTCTGTTTGGCACTCCACGTGTAATTATTAGTGATGGTGGGTCTCGCTTTTTCTACCATCTGTTTAAGTCCCTAATTGATTAATACAATGTAAATCATAAGGTTGAAACAGTTAATCTTCCAAAGATAAGTAGGAAAGTTGAAGTCTCCAATAGAGAGATAAAGTCTATATTAGAAAAAATTGTGAATGCCAACAGGAGTTACTAGCTAAGGAAGTTAGACGATGCCTTGTGGGCCTACCGAACAACATTTAAGACCCCAATAGGTGTATATCGATATCAGTTGGTGTATGATAAAGCATTTCTCTTGTCGGTTGAAATTGAGCATAAGCCACTATAGGTGTTGAAAAATTTGAATTTTAAGTGGCATGATGCAGCTAAGTTGAGATTGAGCAAGGTCAATGAGTTGGATGAAATTTGTCTCCGTGCTTATGAGAGTTCTACTATATACAAAGAGAGAATGAAGTTGTATCATGACAAGAAAATTGAGAAAAAAATGTTTGAACTTGGTGATTTGGTCTTTTTTTATAATTCAACACTTTTCTTATTCCCAAGCAAGTTGAAGCCTAGATGGTATGGACCATTCACCATAATTCGCATGTGTCCACATAGTTTAATAGATCTAAATCATGACGGTGAATACTCATTCAATATGAATGGGTAGGGGGTGAAGCACTGTATGGTAAACCTTGAAGAGATAAAGGTATGTGTTAATGTGGACCTTAGCAACGTTTAAGTATCCAAGGAAACCGATTCATTCCGTGACGGTTAATCAGGCGCTGCTTGGGAGGCAACCCAAGGTATATTGTTATTTTTGCACTATGCCACACACATAAACATAGTGCCACACACATACACATAGTGTGTCCTTGGTATGTCCTTATTCCCTTGCTTTATATAACTTTCTTGCACTAGGGACAATGCATAGTCTTTTAGGTGGAGCTGGGGTACACCATAGCTGCCACGGGTTTTTGTTGTCGTGATTTTTTTTCTATTAGTTGCGGTATGGTTGTAGAATAGGCATGTGTAGGGTAATATTGTGTTGTATTATGTTTTGTCTTGTATTGTGTTGTGTTTTTGTGTAATTAAGAGATTTTTGAGTATCTAAGGCAGTTGATGTGCTCTGCTTTTTATTTTTTAGAAAAATGATACCACTCCAAGAATTTGTTTTTAATTTGTGTAATATATATATATGTGTGACCATCGTGAATTTTGTTATGGCATTAGAGTTAGGGAAATAATTATCATATCTAAAAATTGCATGAACCAGATAGGTAGTAGTTTTTGATACAACCATGTGCTATGTGTGTATGAGATACTATTTTTTCTCTGTGTTAAATCCACAACTTGCTCAATTAGTCATTCCTAGGTTGTAGGATGGTCGGTTTAAAAGGATCATAGACTGTCCCTAAAATAAGTCTACTTTTAGCCTAAACAACCTTCAAAATGTGAATAGTATCCCTTGATCTATAGTTATAACCTATATAGCATATTTTTGTTGTTATACCTTTCACCTTCCTTTTTTTATTATAATGAACCTGTTTTGACCCCGGTCCCCCTTAGCATGTCGAGGGGGGCTATCATAGGGAGCGTAATGTGAAGTGGGTATGAAAAGGATAAATAAGATAAAAGAAAGTAGGGGTAGGTGTGGTATAAAAAGAAAAAAGAAAAGAAAAGAAAAACTTGACAAAGAAAAGAAAAAATAAAAGAAACCATACCCAACCTGAATGTGCAATAAAAGAATAAAAAGGGAGAAATAAGGGTGAAATAAAAGATAATTGGTTAAGTAGTGAACCCTCATCATAAGTGTATTGCCAAGGAGGATTATTCAAAATTAATGTCCATATGTACCATACCAGACCCAAGCCTACATTACAAGCCGAGAAAACTCCTACAGTGAACCTAACCCGGCTGTCAGAAAGCTAAGGTAAAAAAAAGAAGGGCAAGCCTATGGTATTTGATGCATATTGATTGGAACTTCTTTGTGAGTGTGAGTTTCTCTTGATCATACCTTCAGTGACATGAATGACTTTAGATGAGTGATTTAGACTTCTTTGATGTGAGAGTGAATGGGTTGTGCTGCTAACGACTTACTTGTTTGGGTAGTGTAACTTGTACATTTGCTTGGACGTTTGTTTCTAATGTAATGCCATATCTTGATTCCCTTGTGTCACACTGTTGTACTGCATTGATACACGTAGATTGTTTTGAAGTAGTAATATAGGAAGGGGGTAATTTTCTTGAGCTTAAAGTTGATGATTGATTGTTGTAGATAGCAGTGGTTTCTCCTACTTAAGCGTAGTTGTTTTGTTTGTTGTGTTGTGTTCCCGAGGACATGCAAACATTCAACATTAAGGGTATTGATGTGCTATGGTTTCATGGAGCTTTCGACAATTAAAAGAATAAGAATATACAAGTTATGTAGGTCTTTTTAGACACGACCTAAAACCAGGCCTTGTCGTATGCGCATCTCAAGCCAAACAAGGACTTGAATTGCCCCGTTAACCTAACCTAACCATCACATCAATCCTCAAGAGTCGGATGAACTCCGAACATATAATAAGATAGTTGAAACAAGACTAATAAACATAACTTAAGAATGTCTAATATTTCCATTCATGTCAATATACAACATCCAACCTACCCAAGTCCACAGTCATCCACAAGCCTCTACCAATCTGATGTCTATAATATGTCGGGACATGCCCCCGCCAATAGCCAATAACTAAGTCTAATACAAGTCTATGACATAAGATAGAAATACTATGAAATGTATGCCTTCGAAAGTATGGAAGCTCACCACTTCAAAGTCAACATACAATCCACTCAAACACTTGGTCACTACGCAAGAAGAGAAGAAGAAGCTCTGGCTAATATGGGGCGTGGGACACAAGTCTGGAAATGGTTAGCGGTTTAAGTACTAGCATATAACGAAAGGGTAAGGATAAAATAGTGTCATTATTCAATACCAAATCAATCCATCAAATTCCACCACATTTATAGACAAAGACATGTAGATATATGTAAATAAATCAAGTGTTAAGAGATAACAAGGCCATAGCATAAATTTCAAAGCACCCAATCATGAACCATGAAGTCGAGGACTCTAGCCTTCCACCCGCGATAGTTATAGCAAGAGAGAGGACTCTAACCCCAAGCCATATTATTGTGCAAGTGGACTCTAACAACAAGACTTTTGCTAGACAAGTGGATCCTAACCATAATCAATTTTGTTAGACTAGTGGACTCTAACCACTAGCCATTTTGTTAGACAAGTGGACTCTAACCACTAGCCATCTTATCAAACAAGTGGAATCTAACCAAAAACCATCTTATTAAATAAGTGGATTCTAACCACTAGCCATCATGTCCATTACTAGTAGAAATTGGGACTGTAACCCTTTTTCCAAGAATTCACATCCACTCAATTCAAGATTTAAGGACTCTAACCCACTTAGCCATTTCAAGACATCAAGGAAACAATTCAACACCATACATGACCACAAGGTATTTATGAACCATTTATCAATCAATCACCTTAATAGGCAAATGCTGTAGTTTCAACTACCATTCAAGTCAATGTGTGATCATCAAGACATTTACCAAACCATTCATTAGCATTCTTACACCAAGTTTTAGTTCAAACATAATTCAATTTCATGCTTAGGGACTCAAACCCCTTTTTAAACAAACCAACCACCAAGGTCTCCAATTAACTCATTAAAGGGACAACAAGGCCTTTACAATGTCATTTACAAATCATTCTTATTTATTAAGCCATTACCTTAGTTCAAATCACCATCAACATATGACTAGTTATTTCTAGTAGACATTTTCACAAACATCTAAAGGGCATACCTTTACCATGACCAAAATCCAAATGAAAACCATCAATATTAGGGTTACTCATGACCCATTTGTTAATCCACTATCAAAAATCACCCACATTTCAAACCATCAGCAAAAACTAGTATAAACACAAGTTTAAACAAAAGTAAATATCACCCATCACTATACTTCAAAACCCTCAACATTTGTTTCAAAAACCACCATTAATGATTCATAAACATTGTAGAAGTACCATGATATTTGAGAATAATTATAAGGGAAGAGTCACATTCCTTATACAAGATGATTCATGAAAGGATGCTTGGTCCTCAAGCCTCTAGAAGGACACCTCTTGAAACCCTAGCTTTAATCTTGATAGAGAGATGTTTTGGAGAGTGTTTGGAATGTTTTTGAACTTGTATATGTGGAGAATAAATGGCCAAATGAGGTTATAAGTCATAGGTTATATGGGTTTAGGGATGGGAAAAGTCTAAAATATCCTTTCCTTAAAAGCTAAAAAGTAAACCAAGGAGATTGACCCGTAACCTAGTGTATGAGTGGTATCCTAACTCGTACCCTAAACCTCACAATGGACCCCTAAAATGACCAACAGATGACTCCACATGCATGACTCATACCCTAAGGTACAAGTCGTACCCTACAACCTATACCCAAGTTAGAATGCTTTGGCCAAGACTTCAAGCATCATACGAGTAGGCAACATACGTCATACCCTAACATACGAGTTGGGAGAGGTTAAGCCATACCTTAGATCAAATGTAACCCTCACTACACTACCTAACATACGAGTGAGAGGACCCCAAGTCATATCCTAGGGTACGACTGGTACCCTTGATTCGTACCTTCCTAGAAACTTTAACTAAGGGCATTTTTATAAGGATCCAGAGTCAAGGTGTTTCAATTCTCCCACTTAGATAATTCATCCTCGATAATAGACAAGGAAAGCATAAGCACATTTTTATATATTGTTACACATTATCTTAACCTTTAACCAAGTTAGAAATTAAAGATATAAAATAAGGATAAGACACATGCCATGATCATTATCACTCAATCATTTATTCAATTGACTTTGGGACTCAAACCAATAGTCTATCAAAACATCTGCTCAATTCAAAGCTTAGGGACTTGAACCATTTTCCCTATCAAAGACATAGATCAAGTTAATAAGATTAACACATACCTCAAGCAAGATTTTACGGAATAGAAAAAAAGCGGATACTTGGACTTTATGTGCACTTCTGCCTCCCAAGTAGCTTCCTTGTATTTTTGGTTCCTCTATAGAACCTTCACCTAAGCCACCTCTTTGATTTGCAACCAACAAACTTGATGATCTAAGGTCCTCATGAGACCTCCTCATAGGACAAAGAGTCTGAAACACCAACATCCTCTAAGGGAATAACCAATGAAGGATCACCTGTATATTTCCACAACATGGACACATGGAATACCAGATAGATAGAGCTCAAACTAAAGTGAAACTCCAATTAGTAGGCAACATTAACAAAACTCATCAAAATCAAATATGGAGCAACATACCAAGGGCTCAATGTCCTTTTCTTACCAAACTATATTACTTTTTTCATGTGACATACCTTCAAGAATACACAATCGCTAACGTTAAACTCCAAATCCCTATGCATTACACCCACATAGGACTTTTGGTGATTTTAAGAGGCTTTTAACCTATCACGGATCACCTTCACCTTATCCAAGGCTTGGTGGACCAAATTGGGGCCTCAAAAGGAGCCATACTAATGCTCGACATCTCCTACCATACAACGCCTCAAAAGGAGCCATACTAATACTAGAGTGGTAACTATTATTATTAGCAATCTCAATCAAACGCAAATGGTTGTACCAACTACTACCATAATTAATCACATAAGCATGCAACATATCTTCCAATGTTTGGATAGTCCTCTCAGCTTGTCTATTCTTCTGCAGGTGGAAAGTGGGACTAAGGTACATCTTAGCTCCTAAACCTTTCTAAAATGACTTCAAAAAATGTGATGAGAATGGAGTACCACAATCCTAAATAATTGAAATTGGAGCACCATGCAACTTCACAATCTCCACAAGATACAACTTAGCATAATCCTCCACCGAGTAACTAGTCCTCACCGGTAAGAAATGAGTAGACTTGGTCATTCTATCCCCAATGATCCAAATTGAATCACATTATTTCTAAAACTGGGGAATACTGGTAATGAAATCCATATTAATCATTCCCCACTTCCATTCTGTCAACTCTATCCCTTGGTTCAAACTACTGGGTTTCTAGTTCTCAACTTTTACCTGTTAACATACCATACACTGAGCCACAAAGCTAGCCATATCTCGCTTCATATTAATCCACCAATAAAATACCCTAAGATCATGATACATCTTTGCATAACCCAGATGAACAACATATCGAGATCCATGGGACTCATCCGTAATCCTTTCCCTCAATCCATCGACATCGGGAACACATAGCCTATCTTGATACCTCAAGATACCAGCACCACCAATTAAAATATCAACAACCTTTTGTTGACCCACATTACTCTTAATCTTCATCAAATCATAATCCAACATTTTCTTTTCCTTTATTTCTACAACAAGAGATGGTTGCGATAATGTATGTCCAAACACACCACCACCCTTAAAGTTCATGAGATAAACTCCAAGATTAGCCAAACGATGAATGTCCTTCACCAATTCCCACTTATCCTTATACACATGAGCTAAACTCCCTATGGATAATCTGTTAAGAGCATTAGAATCTATGTTAGCTTTTCCTAGATGGTAATGAAGGCTCATATCATAGTCCTTTAGCAACTCAAGCCATCTCATTTGCCTGAGATTCAACTCCTTTTGAGTGAACACATACTGTGGGCTCTTATGATAAAAAAATAAGTCAACATGAACCCCATAGAGATAGTGATGCCAAATTTTCCATGCAAAAACCATAGCAAATAACTCCAAATCATGATTAGGGTAGTTCTTCTTATAACTGTCAATTGCCTAGAAGCATAGGCCACCACCCTACTGTGTTGCATTAACACATTACAAAGCCAATACGAGAAGCATCACAATACACTACAAGACCATCATTACCCTCAGGTAAGGTCAAAACTAAAGTCGAAGTTAATTTATCTTTCAACTTCTCAAAACTACCCTCATATGCATCTGACCACAAAAACCTTACCTTCTTCTTGGTCAACTTAGTCAATGAAACAACTATAGTCAAAAAATTTTCCACAAATCTCCTATAGTAATTGGCTAAACCCAAGAAGCTCTGAATATCAATTAAGGTCGCTAGTCTAGTACATTTCTTAACCGCCGTGACCTTTTGTGGATCCACCATGATACCTTTACTAGAGATAACATGACCAAGAAAATTCACAACTTTCAACCAAAACTCACACTTTGAGATCTTGGCATACAAACGATGATCCCTCAAGGTTTACAACACAATATAGAGGTGATCAGCATGATCTTCTTCACTCTTAGAATAGACCAAGATGTTATCAATGAAGACAATGACAAACAAATCCAAAAATACATAAAACCCCCAATTCATCAAATCTATGAATGCCGCGGGGGAGTTGGTCAACCCAAAAGACATAAATGAGAACTCATAGTGAGAATACCGAGTCCTGATGGTAGTCTTAGGGATATCCACTTCCCTAATCTTAAGTTGATGATAACCTGACCTAATATCAATCTTAGAGAAACACTTTGAATTTTGAAGTTGATCAAACTAATCATCGATCCTAGGAATAGGATATTTATTCTTTATGGTCACCCTATTCAACTGACGATAGTCAATGTACATTCAATAGGGACCGTCCTTCTTAAGCACAAACAACATGGGAGAACCCTAAAATGACACAATAGGATGAATAAAACCTATCCTTTAATTGCTCCTTCAAGTCCACCGGACCCATTCTATAAGGAGCGATAGAAATTGGATGAGTTTCCAAAACAAGATCAATCACAAAATCAATTTCCTTATCGGGAAAAATATTGGGAAGGTCATCGGGAAAGACCTCGAGAAACTCATTAACTACGGGAATAGATTCTAGAGAAGGACCTTTCAAGTTAGAATCTTCAACTCAGACCAAATAATACAAACACCCTTTAGAGATCAACTATCGAGCCCAAAGATATGTGATGAACCTCCCTCTAGGAACTAAAGAACCCCCTTCTCATACTATGATAGGGTCATTAGGGAATTTAAACATGACCTTATGGGTCCGACAATCCAAGGAAGCATAGAACAAATTCAACCAATCTACCCCTAGAATAACATCAAAATAAACCATGTCTAACTCTATCAAGTCTACCAGGACTACTTTACTACGAAAAACAACTACATACCCCTAATAGACTCTTTTAACAACAACAGAGTCTCCTATCAGATAGAAATAGAAAAAAAAGGGATAGACACTCAGGATCAGAACAAAAATACATAGCCACAAATGGGGTCACATAAGATAGAGTGGACCTCGTATCAATCAAACAATACACATCATATAAGAAAACTCTAAATATACCCATAATAACATCTGGAGATGCCTCAAACTTCTGGCTAGTAGCAAGTGCATATAAGTGATTCCAGCCAGTGTCGGTACCATAAATAGAAGTAGAAGAAGCACTTTTTGGTGCAGGAGTAGATGAAGTAGCAATAGAGGCGTTATTGGCCCAAAGAGCCATAAGAGAGGGGCGCTCTCGCTACATGTGCCCAATCTAACCATGTCTAAAATATTTGTTCTTCCCTTTATCATATTGGCCATGATGATACTAACCATAAAATCTATAAGGAGGGTAGGATAGAGCTGATTTAGCCTCGCTAGTTTGAGATTGGGTACCTTGTGACGTAGGAATATTACCACCAAACTAAAACCAACGATCACCTAATGGCCTCGGGTAAGGAGCACTAGCCATAGAACAGGAATTAGGATTCACCTAGTTCTTCCTCTTGGGCCACTTAATGCTAAACTATTGGCCTCCACTTTGGTCAGAAAATCAAGACCTCTTGCTTTTTCTCTCATCAATCTCAATTTGTTTACTCTTCTCTTCTTCCACTTATTGCATGTACACAACCAATCTAGAGATATCCATATATTAGATTAATAAGGTTGTCTTGATCTCAAGGACCAACTCATAAGACAATCCTAAGGTAAACTTCCTTATCTGAGCCCTAACATCTGACACAATCTCTGGAGCCTACCTAAAAAATTGATAAAACATCATGGCATATGCCTTAACTATCATCCTTACTTGGTTTAGATTAACAAACTCCTCCGCCTTTTCTTTACTCAACTCAAGAGGAAATAAGTAGTCCAAAAAAGCATTAGTGAAGTCCTCCCACAAAGATGACTCATCAACATCACCCCTTGACCGTTCCCACTCTTCGTACCATTGGTACTCCATGTCCTTTATCTGATAGGATGCAAACTCCACCCCTTACGCATTAGTGGAATACATAACTTTAAAAATCTTTTCCATCTCATCAAGAAAACCTTGGGGATCTTTATTTACCTTAACTCCAGTAAAGGTCAGAGGACTCAACCTCATAAACTAGCTAACCCTTGTGGCCTTAGAAGATGGATTAACGAAAGCACCATGCTCAGCCTAATAAGCTACCAACTGAGCAATTATATGAATTGACTAACGAAACTCAACATACAATATATCAGCCTAGGGAACTGAAGGAGAGCTAGAGGGAACCGATGGAACTACTAGACCATCAGGCATCAAACCCTTTGACCTAGTATGGACTTTATAAGTAGAGTGAGTCCCATCAACAAAGTCCCCAGTCGAGATAGAAGGGTTTGCAGGAACTTCATATCTTTTTGAAGGCATGATCTGACAGACAAGCAAATAGAAATCAGAAGGATCCAATACCTTAAACTCTATAGCTAAGACAACATGAAATTAAAACATTCATAAATGCCTTGTAGCTTTCCCTTATAAGTGTGGTGCACTACATACCCATAAAAAAGACTCTACTTGATACGACTTTGTAGACACCCAACTAACTATGAACCAAAGCTCTGATACCAACTTGACAAGACCAAAAACTGGCCCTATCGTATGGGAATCTAAAGCCCAACAAGGACTAGAGATTGCCTTGTTAACCCAATCTAACCATTAGATTAATCCAAATGCATTGGGTGAACAACGAACATGTAATAAGCTAGTAGAAATAAGCCTAATAAACATAACTTAAGAATGTCTGGTCTTTCCATTTCTGTCAACATACAATATCTAACCTACCAAAGCTCATAGTCATCCACAAGACTATACTAATCCGAAGTCTATACTATGTTTGGACATGCCCCCGACAATAGCCAAAAACTAAGTCAAATACAATTCTATGACATAAGATAGAAAGATTATGAAATTTATGCCTTCCAAATATGGAAGCTCACCACTTTAAAGTCAACACATGATTCGCTCGAACACCTAGTCACTGTACATGAAGAGAAGAAGAAGCTTCGGTTCCTGTGTCCCATGGGGACACAGTGGCCAGAGATGGTAAGCGGTTGGATCACTAGTATGTAACTCAAGGGTAAGGATAAAATAGTGTCTCTATTTATTACCAAATGATGTAAATACACCAAGTGTCAAGCGATAACAATTCCATAGCATACATTTCAAAGCACCTAATCATGAACCATGAAGTGGAGGACTCTAACCTTTCACCCATGCAGGTTATATCAAGCTAGAGGACTCTAACCCCAAGTTGTCTTACTGTGCAATTGGACGTTAAACACAAGCCTTTTTCTAGACAAGTGGACTATAATAACAAGTAATTTTATTAGACAAGACGAATCTAACCACTAGGCATTTTTTTAGACAAGTGGACTCTAACTGCTATCCATCTTATCAAATAAGTGGACTCTAACTACAATCCATCTTATTACAGAAGTGGACTCTAACCATAACCCATCATGTCCATTACTAGTGGACATTGGGACTCTAACCCTTCGTATATGCATTCACATCAACTCAATTCAACATTTAAGGATATTAACCCACTTTGCTATTTCAAGCCATCTAGGCCACAATCAACACCATACATGATCACAAAGTCTTTATGAACCATTTATCAATCAATTACCGTAACAGGTCAATGGCTTAGTGTTAACTACCATTCAAGTTGAGTTGTGGTCATCAATACTTTTATCAAACCATTCATTAGCATTCTTACACCAAGATTTAGTTCAAACACAATTCAATTTTATGCTTAGGGACTCGAACCCCCTTTTAATAAAACCAACCACCAAGGTCACCAATTAACTCACAAAAGGGCCAGTAAGGCCTTTAAAAGGTCATTTACTAGTCATTCTTACTCATTAAGCCATTACCTTAGTTCGAATCACTATTAATATATGACTAGTTATTTCTAGTAGACATTTTCACAAACATTTTGTGGGCATACCTTTACCATCACCAAAACCAAAGTGAAAACCATTAATCTTAGGGTTACTCATAACCCATTTGTTAATCGATAATCAACAAGAACCCACATGTACAAACCATCACCAAAAACAAGTATAAACATAAGTTTAAATAAGAGTAAACATCATCCATCACTATACATCAAAACCCTCAACATTTGTTTCAAGAACCATAATTAATGATTCATAAACATTGTTTGAGTGATAAGATATTTGAGAAATAGTAATAAGGAAAAAATCACATGCCTTATAAAAGATGATTCACGGAAGGATTCTTGGTCCTCAAGCCACTAGAAGGACACCTTTTGAAACCCTACCTTCAATCTTGAGAGAGAACTTTTGAA